>NC_091201.1:355777-656516 GCF_040958095.1 Procambarus clarkii
ACCATGTACAGGACTGTGTAATGCACCATGGACTGTACTGTGTAGTGCACCATGTACAGGACTGTGTGATGCAACATGTTCTGTAATGTGTGATGCTTTTTGGACTGTACTGTGTGATGCACCATGCACAGTACTGTGTGATGCACCATGGACTATATTGTGTGATGCATTATGAACTGTACTCCATGATGCACCATGGACTGTACTGAGTGATGCATCATTGAATGTACTGTGTGATGTACCATGGACTGTACTGTGTGATGCACCATGGACTGTACTGTGTGATGCACCATGCACAGTACTGTGTGATGCACCATGGACTATATTGTGTGATGCACTATGGTCTGTACTGTATGATGCACCATGGATTGTACTGTGTGATGCACCATGCACTATACTGTGTGATTCACTATGGACTGTCCTGTGTGATGCATTATGTATTATACTGTATGATGCACCATGGACTGTACTGTGTGAAGCACCACGGCTATACTTTGTGACGCACCACGGACTATAATGTATGATGCATCATGGATTGTACGGAGAGATGCACCATAGACTATACTGTGTGATGCACCATGGACTGTACTGTGTGATGCACCATGGACTGTACTGTGTGATGCATCATGGACTGAACTGTATGATGCACTATGGACTGTACTGTGTGATGCATCATGGACTGGACTGTGTGATGCACAATGAACTGTACTGTGTGATACGCCATGGACTGTAATGTGTGTTACAACATGGATTGTACTGTGTGATGCACCATAGACAGTACTGTGTGATGCATAATGGACTGTACTGTGTGATGCATCATGGACTGGACTGTGTGATGCACAATGAACTGTACTGTGTGATGCACCATGTACAGGATTGTGTGATGTACCATGGACTATATTGTGTGATGCACTATAGACTATACTATATGATGCTCCATGGACTGTACTGTGTAATGCACCATGGACTGTACTGTTTGATGGACCATGGCCTATACTCTATGATGCACCATGGAATTTACTGTGTGATGCACCACGGACTATACTGTGTGATGTACCTTGAACTGTACAGTGTGATGCACCATGGATTGAACTGTGTGATGCACCATGTACTGTCCAGTGTGATGCATCATGGACTGTACTGTGTGATGCACCATGGACTGTTCTGTGTGAGGCACCATGGACTGTACTGTGTGATGCACTATGGGCTGTACTGTGTAATGCATCATGGATTGGACTGTGTGATGCACAATGAACTGAAGTGTGTGATACGCCTGTGATTGTACTGAGTGATGAACCATGGACTGTAATGTGTGATGCAACATGGACAGTACTGTGTGATGCACCAAGGAATGTACTGTGTGATGAACCATGGACTGTACTGTGTGATGTACAATGGACTGTACTGTGTGATGCACCATAGACTATACTGTATGATGCACCATGGACAATGCCGTGTGATGCACCATGGACTGTACTATGTGATGCACTATGGGCTGTACTGTGTGTTGCACCATGAACTGTAATGTGTGATGCATCGTGGACTGTACTATGTAATGTACCATGGTCTGTATTGTGTGATGCACCATGAATTGTATTGTGTGATGTACCATGGACTTTACTGTGTTGTGCACCAGACTGTACTGTGTGATGCACCATGAACTGTACTGTGTGATGCACAATGGACTTTACTCTATGATGCACCATGGATTGTATTTTGTGATGCACCATGGACTGTACTGTGTGATGCACCATGGACTGTACTGTGTGATGCATCATGGACTGAACTGTATGATGTACCATGGACTGTACTGTGTGATGCACCATGGACAGTATTGTATGATGCACCATGGACTGAACTGTGTGATGCACCATGGAGAGTACTGTGTGAAGCACTATGGTCTGTACTGTGTGATGCACCATGGACTGTACTGTGTGATGCATCATGGACTGAACTGTGTGATGCACCATGGACTGTACTGTGTGATACACAATGGAGAGTACTGTGTGATGCACTATGGACTGTTCTGTATGATGCACCATGGACTGTAATGTGTGATGCACCATGGGCTGTACTGTGTGATGCAATATGGACTGTGCTGTGTGATGCATCATGGACTGGACTGTGTGATGCACAATGAATTGTACTGTGTGATACACCATGGATTGTACTGTGTGATGCACCATGGACAGTACTGTGTGATGCACCAAGGAATCTACTGTGTGATGCACCATGGACTGTACTGTGTGATGCATAATGGACTGAACTGTGTGATGCACCATGGGCTATACTGTATGATGCACCATCTTGAGGATATCTTAAGATGATTTCGGGGCTTTAGTGTCCCCGCGGCCCGGTCCTCGACCAGGCCTCCACCCCCAGGAAGCAGCCCGTGATAGCTGACTAACAACCAGGTACCTATTTTACTGCTAGGTAACAGGGGCATAGGGTGAAAGAAACTCTGGCCATTGTTTCTCGCTGGCGCCCGGGATCGACCTCGGGACAACTGAATCATAAGTTCAGCGTGCTGTTCGCTCGGAAGACCGGCTCCCATGGACTGTACTGTGTGATGCAACATTGACTGTACTATGTGATGCACCATGGACTGTATTGTGTGATGTACCTTGGATTGCACTGTGTGATGCACCATGGACTGTACTGTGTGATGCACCATGCACTTAACTATGTGATGCACCATGTACAGGACTGTGTGATGGACCATGTACTGTATTGTGTGATGCACCATGTACAGGACTATGTGATGCACTATGTACTGTATTGTGTGATGCACCATGTACGATACGGTGTGATGCACCATGGACTGTATTGCGTGATGCACCATTGACTGTACTGTGTGATGCACCATGCGCAGTACTTTGTGATGCACTATGGACTATATTGTGTGATGCATTATGAACTGTACTCTATGATGCACCATGGACTATACTGTGTTATGCATCATGGAATGTACTGTGTTATGTACCATGGTCTATATTGTGTAATGCACTACGGACGGTACTGTGTGATGCACCATGGACTGTACTGTGTGATGCATAATGGACAGTACTGTGTGATGCACCATGGACTGTATTGTATGATGCACCATGGACTGTACTGTGTGATGCACCATGGAGAGTACTGAGTGATGCACTATGGACTGTACTGTGTGGTGCACCATGGAATGCACTGTGTGATGCACTATGGAATGTATTGTGTGATGCACAATGGACTGTACTGTGATGCACCATGGACTGTTCTGTATGATGAACCATGGACTGTACTGTCTGATGCACCATGGGCTGTACTGTGTGATGCATCATGGACTGGACTGTGTGATGCACAATGAACTGTACTGTGTGATACACCATGGATTGTACTGTGTGATGTACCATGGACTGTACTGTGTGTTTACTGTGTGATGCAGCATAAACAGTACTGTGTGATGCGCCATGGACTGTAGTTTGTGATGCACCATGCACTTTACTGTGTGATGCACCATGAACAGGACTGTGTGATGCACCATGTACTGTATTGTGTGATGCACCATGGACTGTACTGTGTGATGCGCCATGCACTGTAGTTTGTGAGGCACCATGCACTTTACTGTGTGATGCACCATGCACTTTACTATGTGATGCACCATTTACAGGACTGTGTGATGCACCATGGACTATATTGTGTGATGCGCTATGGACTGTACTGTGTGATGCATCGTGGACTGTACTGTGTGATGCACCATGGACTGTATTGCGTGATGCGCTATGGACTGTACTTTTAGACGCACCATGGACTGTATTGTGTGATGCACCAAAGACTGTTCAGTGTGATTCACAATGGACTGTATTGTGTGATGCACCATGGACTGTACTGTTTGATGGGCCAAGGACTATACTGTATGATGCACCATGGTCTGTACTGTGTGATGCTCCACGGACTATACTGTGTGATGTACCTTGAACTGTAATATGTGATTCACCATGGATTGTACTGTGTGATGCACCTTGAACTGTATTGTGTGATGCATCATGGAGTGTACTGTGTGATGCACCATGGAATGTACTGTGTGATGCACCATAGACGGTACTGTGTGATGCACCATGGACTGTTCGATGTGAGGCACCATTGGCAATACTGTGTGATGCACTATGGACTGTACAGTGTAATGCATCATGGAATGGACTGTGTGATGCACAATGAACTGTACTGTGTGATACGCCATGAACTGTACTGTATGCTACACCATGGATTGTACTGTGTGATGCACCATAGACTGTACTGTGTGATGCACCATGGACTGTACTGTGTGATGCATCATGGACTGGACTGTGTGATGCACCATGTACAGGACTGTGTGATGCACCATGTACTGTACTGTGTGATGCATCATGGACAGTACTGTGTGATGCACCATGGACTATATTGTGTGATGCACTATGGACTGTACTTTTTGACGCACCATGGACTGTATTCTGTGATGCACCAAAGACTGTTCTGTGTGATTCACCATGGACTGTATTGTGTGATGCACCATGGACTGTACTGTTTGATGGACCATGGACTATACTCTATAATGCACCATGGATATTACTGTGTGATGCACCACGGACTATACTGTGTGATGTACCTTGAACTGTACTGTGTGATGCACCATGGATTGAACTGTGTGATGCACCATGAACTGTACTGTGTGATGCACCATGGACTGTTCTCTGTGAGGCACCATGGGATACACTGTGTGATGCACTATGGACTGTACTGTGTAATGCAACATGGACTGGACTGTGTTATGCACAATGAACTGTAGTGTATGATACACCATGGAGTGTACTGTGTGTTACACCATGGACTGTACTGTGTGATGCATCATGGACTGGATTGTATGATGCACAATGAACTGTACTGTGTGATACGCCTGTGAATGTACTGAGTGATGTACCATGGACTGTAATGTGTGATGCAGCAGGGACAGTGCTGTGTGATGCACCAAGGAATGTACTGTGTGATGCACAATGGACTGTAATGTGTGATGCACCATGGACTATACTGTGTGATGCATCATGGACAGTACCGTGTGATGCACCATGGACTGAACTGTGTGATGCACTATGGGCTGTACTGTGTGATGCACCATGAACTGCAATGTGTGATGCATCGTGGACTGTACTATGTAATGTACAATGGACTGTATTGTGTGATGCACCATGAATTGTATTGTGTGATGCACCATGAATTGTATTGTGTGATGTACCATGGACATTACTGTGTTGTGCACCACAGACTGTACTGTGGTGCACATGTACTGTACATGGACTGTATTGTGTGATGCACCATGGACTGTACTGTTTGATGGACCATGGACTATACTCTATGATGCACCATGGATATTACTGTGTGATGCACCACGGACTATACTGTGTGATGTACCTTGAACTGTACTGTGTGATGCACCATGGATTGAACTGTGTGATGCACCATGAACTGTACTGTGTGATGCAACATGGACTGTTCTCTGTGAGGCACCATGGGATACACTGTGTGATGCACAATGAACTGTACTGTGTGATACGCCTGTGAATGTACTGAGTGATGTACCATGGACTGTAATGTGTGATGCAGCAGGGACAGTGCTGTGTGATGCACCATGGAATGTACTGTGTGATGCACCATGGACAGTACCGTGTGATGCACAATGGACTGTACTGTGTGATGCACCATGGACTATACTGTATGATGCACCATGGACAGTACCGTGTGATGCACCATGGACTGTATTGTGTGATGCACTATGGGCTGTACTGTGTGATGCACCATGAACTGCAATGTGTGATGCATCGTGGACTGTACTATGTAATGTACAATGGACTGTATTGTGTGATGCACCATGAATTGTATTGTGTGATGTACCATGGACTTTACTGTGTTGTGCACCACAGACTGTACTGTGTAATGCACCATGGACTGTACTGTGTGATACACAATTGACTTTACTGTATGATGCACCATGGACTGTATTTTGTGATGCACCATGGACTGTACTGTGTGATGCACGATGGAATGCACTGTGTGATGCATCATGGACTGTATTGCGTGATGCACCATTGACTGTACTGTGTGATGCACCATGCGCAGTACTTTGTGATGCACTATCGACTATATTGTGTGATGCATTATGAACTGTACTCTATGATGCACCATGGACTATACTGTGTGATGCATCATGGAATGTACTGTGTTATGTACCATGGTCTATTGTGTAATGCACTATGGACGGTACTGTGTGATGCACCATGGACTGTATTGTATGATGCACCATGGACTGTACTGTATGATGCACCATGGAGAGTACTGAGTGATGCACTATGGACTGTACTGTGTGGTGCACCATGGATTGCACTGTGTGATGCACTATGGAATGTATTGTGTGATGCACAATGGACTGTACTGTCTGATGCACCATGGACTGTTCTGTATGATGAACCATGGACTGTACTGTCTGATGCACCATGGGCTGTACTGTGTGATGCATCATGGACTGGACTGTGTGATGCACAATGAACTGTACTGTGTGATACACCATGGATTGTACTATGTGATATACCATGGACTGTACTGTGTGTTTACTGTGTGATGCAGCATAGACAGTACTGTGTGATGCGCCATGGACTGTAGTTTGTGATGCACCATGCACTTTACTGTGTGATGCACCATGCACTTTACTGTGTGATGCACCATGAACAGTACTGTGTGATGCGCCATGGACTGTAGTTTGTGATGCACCATGCACTTTACTGTGTGATGCACCATGCACTTTACTGTGTGATGCACCATGAACAGGACTGTGTGATGCACCATGTACTGTATTGTGTGATGCACCATTTAAAGGACTGTGTGATGCACCATGGACTGCAGTTTGTGATGCACCATGTCTTGTATTGTGTGATGCACCATGGACTGCAGTTTGTGATGCACCATGCACTTTACTGTGCGATGCACCATGTACTGTACTTTGTGATGCTCCATGTCTTGTATTGTGTGATGCACCATGGACTGTACTGTGTGATGCGCCATGCACTGTAGTTTGTGATGCACCATGCACTTTACTGTGTGATGCACCATGTACTGTATTGTGTGATGCAACATTTACAGGACTGTGTGATGCACCATGTACTGTATTGTGTGATGCACCATTTACAGGACTGTGTGATGCACCATTGACTATATTGTGTGATGCGATATGGATTGTACTGTGTGATGCATCGTGGACTGTACTCTATGATGCACCATGGACTGTATTGCGTGATGCGCTATGGACTGTACTTTTAGACGCACCATGGACTGTATTGTGTGATGCACCAAAGACTGTTCAGTGTGATTCACAATGGACTGTATTGTGTGATGGACCATGGACTATACTCAATGATGCACCATGGATATTACTGTGTGATGCACCACGGAGTATACTGTGTGATGTACCTTGAACTGTACTGTGTGATGCACCATGGATTCAACTGTGTGATGCACCATGAATTGTACTGTGTGATGCACCATGGACTGTTCTCTATGAGGCACCATGGGATACACTGTGTGATGCACTATGGACTATACTGTGTAATGCAACATGGACTGGACTGTGTTATGCACAATGAACTGTAGTGTATGATACACCATGGAGTGTACTGTGTGTTACACCATGGACTGTACTGTGTGATGCATCATGGACTGGACTGTATGATGCACAATGAACTGTGCTGTGTGATACGCCTGTGAATGTACTGAGTGATGTACCATGGACTGTAATGTGTGATGCAGCAGGGACAGTGCTGTTTGATGCACCAAGGAATGTACTGTGTGATGCACCATGGACAGTACCGTGTGATGCACAATGAACTGTACTGTGTGATGCACCATGGACTATACTCTATGATGCACCATGGACAGTACCGTGTGATGCACCATGGACTGTACTGTGTGATGCACTATGGGCTGTACTGTGTGATGCACCATGAACTGCAATGTGTGATGCATCGTGGACTGTACTATGTAATGTACCATGGACTGTATTGTGTGATGCAACATGAATTGTATTGTGTGATGTACCATGGACTTTACTGTGTTGTGCACCACAGACTGTACTGTGTAATGCACCATGGACTGTACTGTGTGATACACAATTGACTTTACTGTATGATGCACCATGGACTGTATTTTGTGATGCACCATGGACTGTACTGTGTGATGCACGATGGAATGCACTGTGTGATGCATCATGGACTGTATTGTGTGATGAGCCATGGATTGTACTGTGTTGATACACCATGGACTGTACTGTGAGATGCACCATAGACGATACTGTGTGATGCACCATGGACTGTACAGTGTGATGCACCATGCACTGTACTGTGTGATGCACCATGTACAGGACTGTGTGATCCACCATGTACTGTATTGTGTGATGCACCATGTACAAGACTGTGTGATACACCATGTTCTGTATTGTGTGATGCACCATGGACTGTACTTTGTGATGCACCATGCACAGTACTGTGTGATGCACCATGGACTATATTGTGTGATGCACAAAGGTCTGTTCTGTATGATACACCGTGGACTGTACTGTGTGATGCACTATGGACTGTACTGTGTGATGCACCATGGACTATATTGTGTGATGCACAAAGGTCTGTTCTGTATGATACACCGTGGACTGTACTGTGTGATGCACTATGGATAGTACTGTATGCTGCATTATGGAATATACTGTATGATGCACCATGGACTGTACTGTGTGAAGCACCTCGGCTATAATGTGTGAAGCACCTCGGCTATAATGTGTGACGCACCATGGACTTTAATATATGATGCATCATGTACTGTACTGTGTGATGCACCATGGACTGGACTGTGTGATGCAGCTTGGACAGTACTGTGTGATGCACCATGGAATCTACTGTGTGATGCACCATGGACTGTACTGTGTGATGCACCATGGACTGTAATGTGTGATGCACCATGGACTGTACTGTGTGATGCACCATGGAATGTACTGTGTGATGCACCATAGACTGTAATATGTGATGCACCATAGACTGTAATATGTGATGCACTATGAATTGTTCTGTGCGAGGCACCATGGACTATACTGTGTGATGCAATATGGACTGTACTGTGTGATGCATCATGGACTGGACTGTGTGATGCAACATAGACTTTACTGTGTGATGCACCATGGACTGTACTGTGTGATGCACCATGGAGAGTACTGTGTGTTGCACTATGGACTGTTCTGTATGATGCACTATGGACTGTACTGTGTGATGCACCATGGACTGTATTGTATGATGCACCATGGACTGAACTATGTGATGCACCATGGAGAGTACTGTGTGAAGCACTATGGTCTGAACTGTGTGATGCACCATGGACTGTACTGTGTGATGCATCATGGACTGAATTGTGTGATGCACCATGGACTGTACTGTGTGATGCACCATGGAATGTATTGTGTGATGCACCATGGACTGTACTGTGTGATGCACCATGGGCTGTACTGTGTGATGCAACATGGACTGTGTTGTGTGATGCATCATGGACTGGACTGTGTGATGCACAATGAACTGTACTGTGTGATACACCATGGATTGTACTGTGTGATGCAGCATGGACAGTACTGTGTGATGCAGCTTGGACAGTACTGTGTGATGCACCATGGAATCTACTGTGTGATGCACCATGGACTGTACTGTGTGATGCACCATGAACTGAACTGTGTGATGCACCATGGGCTATACTTAATGATGCACCATCTTAAGGATATCTTGAGATGATTTCGGGGCTTTAGTGTCCCAGCGGACCGGTCCTCGACCAGGCCTCAACTCCCAGGAAGCAGCCCTGGACAGCTGACTAACACCCAGATACCTATTTTACTGCTAGGTAACAGGGGCATAGGGTGAAAGAAATTCTGTCCATTGTTTCTCGCCGGCGCCCTGGATCGATCCCGGGACAACTGAATCACAAGTCCAGCGGGCTGTCCGCTCGGCCGACCGGCTCCCATGGACTGTACTCTGTGATGCAACATTGACTGTACTATGTGATGCACCATGGACTAAATTTTGTGATGCGCCATGGACTGTACTTTCTTGTATCGTGAACATTCACGATATGTGATTTGGCCTTCAAATCATGTCTTTTCTTGGATCTAAATAATACGAAACCTCGCTCTATGATATGAAGTTAAAATCCTCAAATATCGATCAATAGTGACTTTTTTCACGTTTTTCATGTAGTTTAATATTACGTAAATATATTCATTTATATCAATATTTCGATACAATTTCATGTAGAATCAATATATGTGATTTGGCCTTCAAATCTCAGAATTTCGCATAATATTGCATTTTAAGCAAGTTTTCTAGCATTTTGTACGAAAAATCATCAAATTTAGCAATATTTTGACGTTTATCATCCCCTTTTCCCTTATGAGACTTAAACATAATATCATCGAATTAGGCAATATTTTGCCGTTTTTCCACGTTTTTGTGAATTTTCAGTTTATTGTTATTAATTCATTAAATATACGATAAAAATGATGCAAACACATAATTGATTAAAAATTAACTTTAAATACTTCATTTTCAATCAACCATTTGTTTCTCGTTAAAATACTTAGTAGGATATTGAAAAGGGGAGAAGTTCGGTTTTTATTGCATATATCGACGTTTCAGCCGGATTAGAGCGGTTTTACGTGTACATCTTCCATTGGTAATATAAACGGAAAATCAGGAACATTTAAGTTAATTCTAATGAAAACACATTGGTTTTTACCATTTGTATTGAAAACAACATTGTCATATGTCTTTTCTTGGATCTAAATAATACGAAACCTCGCTCTATGATTTGAAGTTAAAATCCTCAAATATGGTAAAATAGTGACTTTTTCACGTTTTTCATGTAGTTTGATATTACTAAATATGTTCATTTTTACCAATATTTCGATACTATTTCATGTAGTATCACGATATGTGATTTGGCCTTCAAATCTCAGAATTTCGCATAATATTGCATTTTAAGCAAGTTTTCTTGCATTTTGTTTGGTACGAAAAATCATCATATTTAGCAATATTTTGACGTTATCATCCCCTTTTCCTCTATGTGATTTAAACATAATATCATCGAATTAGGCAATATTTTGCCGTGTTTTTAACGTTTTTGTGAAATTTCAGTCTATGGGTATTATTAATACATTATATATACGATAAAATGATGCAAACACATAATGATTAGATAATAGCCTTAAATACTTCATTTTCAATCAACTATTTGTTTCTCGTTAAAATACTGAGTAGGATATTGAAAAGGGGAGAAGTTCGGTTTTTATTGCATATATCGACGTTTCCAGCCGGATTAGAGCGGTTTTATGTGTATATCTTCCATTGGTAATATAAACGGAATATCAAGAACATTTTAGTTAATTCTAATGAAAACACATTGTTTTTTTATCATTTGTATTGGAAATAACATTGTC
This sequence comes from Procambarus clarkii, assembly GCF_040958095.1. Taxonomy (NCBI): domain Eukaryota; kingdom Metazoa; phylum Arthropoda; class Malacostraca; order Decapoda; family Cambaridae; genus Procambarus; species Procambarus clarkii. The sequence goes on from NC_091201.1 coordinate 367,299, forward strand.
ATATGTCTTTTCTTGGATCTAAATAATACAAACCTCGCTCTATGATTTGAAGTTTAAAAATCCTCGAATATGGTAAAATAGTGACTTTTTTAACGTTAATTATGTAGTTTGATATTACGTAAATATATTCATTTTTACCAATATTTCGATACTATTCATGTAGTTATCACGATATGTGATTTGGCCTTCAAATCTCAGAATGTCGCATAATATTGCATTTTAGCAAGTTTTCTTGCATTTTGTGCCGTACGAAAAATCATCGAATTTAGCAATATTTTGACGTTATCACCCCTTTTCCTTTATGTGATTTAACAAAATATCATCGAATTAGGCAATATTTTGCTGTTTTTAACGTTTTTGTAAACTTTCAGTTTATAGGTATTAATTCATTATATATACGATAAAAATGGTGCAAACACATAATTGATTAGATAATAACCTTAAATACTTCATTTTTAATCATCTATTTGTTTCTCCGTTAAAATACTGAGTAAGATATTGAAAAGGGGAGAAGTTCTGTTTTTATTGCATATATCGACGTTTTCAGCCGGGATAGAGATGTTTCTTGTCATCTTCCATCGGTAATATAAACGGAAAATCAGGAACATTTTAGTTAATTCTAATGAAAACACATTGATTTTTATCATTTGTATTGGAAACAACAATGTCATATGTCTTTTCTTGGATCTAAATAATACGAAACCTCCCTCTATGATATGAAGTTAAAATCCTCAAATATGGTTAAATAATGAATTTTCACGTTTTTCATGTAGTTTGATATTACGTAAATATATTCATTTTTACCAATATTTCGATACTATTTCATGTAGTATCACGATATGTGATTTGGCCTTCAAATCTCAGAATTTCGCATAATATTGCATTTTAAACAAGTTTTCTTGCGGTTTTGTTCTTACGAAAATCATCAAATTTAGCAATATTTTGACGTTCATCATCCCCTTTTCCTTTATGTGATTTAAACATAATATCATCGAATTAGGCAATATTTTGCCGTTTATCAACGTTTTTTGTGAATTTTCAGTTTATTGTTATTAATTCATTATATATACGATAAAAATTATGCAAACACATAATTGATTAGATAACAGCCTTAAATACTTCATTTTCAATCAACCATTGTTTCTCGTTTAAAATACTGAGTAAGATATTGAAAAGGGGAGAAGTTCTGTTTTATTGCATATATCGACGTTTCAGCCGGGATAGAGATGTTTTCGTGTATATCTTCCACCGGTAATATAAACGGAAAATCAGGAACATTTTAGTTAATTCTAATGAAAACACATTGATTTTTATCATTTGTATTGGAAGCAACTTTGTCATATGTCCTTTCTTGGATCTAAATAATACGAAACCTCGCTCTATGATATGAAGTTAAAATCCTCAAATATGGTTAAATAGTGACTTTTCACGTTTTTCATGTAGTTCGATACTACGTAAATATATTCATTTTTACCAATATTTCGGTACTATTTCAATTAGTATCACGATATGTGATTTGGCCTTCAAATCTCAGAATTTCGCATAATATTGCATTTTAAGCAAGTTTTCTTGCATTTTGTGCCGTACGAATAATCATCGAATTTAGCAATATTTTGACGTTTATCATCCCCTTTTCCTCTATGTGATTTAAACGAAATATCATCGAATTAGGCAATATTTTGTCGTTTTTCCACGTTTTTATAAATTTTCAGTTTATGGGTATTAATTCATTATATATACGATAAAAATGATGCAAACATATAATTGATTAGATAATAACCTTAAATACTTAATTTTCAATCAACTATTTGTTTCTCGTTAAAATACTGAGTAAGATATTGAAAAGGGGAGAAGTTCGGTTTTTATTGCATATATCGACGTTTCAGCCGGAATAGAGCAGTTTTACGTGAACATCTTCCATCGGCAATATAAACGAAAAATCAAGAACATTTTAGTTAATTCTAATGGAAAACACATTGTTTTTTATCATTTGTATTGGAAACAACATTGTCATATGTCTTTTCTTGGATCTAAAGAATACGAAACCTCACTATGATTTGAAGTTAAAATCCTCATATATGGTAAAATAGTGACTTTTTCACGTTATTCATTTAGTTTGATATTTTCGTAAATATATTCATTTTTTACCAATATTTCGTTACTATTTCATGTAGTATCACGATATGTGATTTGGCCTTCAAATCTCAGAATGTCACAAAATATTGCATTTTAAGCAAGTTTTCTTGCATTTTGTGCCGTACGAATAATCATCGAATTTATCAATATTTTGACGTTTATCATCCCCTTTTCCTTTATGTGATTTAAACAAAATATCATCGAATTAGACAATATTTTGCCTTTTTTCCACGTTTTTCTGAATTTCAGTTTATGGGTATTAATTCATTATATATGTGATAAAAATGATGCAAACACATAATTGTGTAGAAAATAACCTTAAATACTTAATTTTCAATCAACTATTTGATTCTCGTTAAAATACTGAGTAAGATATTGAAAAGGGGAGAAGAACGGTTTTTCTTGCATATATCGACGTTTCAGCCGGATTAGAGCGGTTTTACGTGTACATCTTCCATCGGTAATATAAACGGAATATCAAGAACATTTTAGTTTCTTCTAATGAAAACACATTGTTTTTTATCATTTGTATTGGAAACAACATTGTCATATGTCTTTTCTTGGATCTAAATAATACGAAACCTTGCTCTATGATTTGAAGTTAAGATCCTCAAATATGGTAAAATAGTGACTTTTTCACGTTAATCATGTAGTTTGATATTTCGTAAAAAATATTCATTTTTACCAATATTTCGATACTATTTCATCTAGTATCACGATATGTGATTTGGCCTTCATATCTCAGAATGTCACATAATATTGCATTTTAAGCAAGTTTTCTTGCATTTTGTGCCGTACGAATAATCATCGAATTTAGCAATATTTTGACGTTCATCATCCCCTTTTCCTTTATGTGATTTAAACAAAATATCATCGAATTAGGCAATATTTTGCCCTTTTTCCACGTTTTTCTGAATTTCAGTTAATGGGTATTAATTCATTATATATACGATAAAAATGATGCAAACACATAATTGATTAGATAATAACCTTAAATACTTAATTTTCAATCAACTATTTGTTTCTCGTTAAAATACTGAGTAAGATATTGAAAAGGGGAGAAGTTCGGTTTTTATTGCATATATCGACGTTTCAGGCGGATTAGAGTGGTTTTACGTGTACATCTTCCATCGGTAATATAAACGGAATATCAAGAACATTTTAGTTAATTCTAATGAAAACACATTGTTTTTTATCATTTGTATTGGAAACAACATTGTCATATGTCTTTTCTTGGATCTAAATAATACGGAACCTCGCTCTATGATTTGAAGTTAAGATCCTCAAATATGGTAAAATAGTGACTTTTTCACGTTAATCATGTAGTTTGATATTTCGTAAATATATTCATTTTTACCAATATTTCGATACTATTTCATGTAGTATCACGATATGTGATTTAGCCTTCAAATCTCAGAATGTCGCATAATACTGCATTTTAAGCAAGTTTTCTTGCATTTTATTTCGTACGAAAAAATATCAAATTTAGCAATATTTTGACGTTTATCATCCCCTTTTCCTTTATGTAATTTAAACATAATATTATCGAATTAGGCAATATTTTGCCGTTTTTCCACGTTTTGTGAATTTTCAGTTTAATGTAATGTATTCATTATAGTTACGATAAAAATGATGCAAACACATAATTGATTAGATAATAACCTTAAATACTTAATTTTCAATCAACTATTTGTTTCTCGTTAAAATACTGAGTAAGATACTAAAAAGGGGTGAAGTTCTGTTTTTATTGCATATATCGACGTTTCAGCCGGATTAAAGCGGTTTTACGTGTACATCTTCCATCGGTAATATAACGGAATATCAAGAACAATTAAGTTAATTCTAATGAAAACACATTGTTTTTTATCATTTGTATTGGAAACAACATTGTCATATGTCTTTTCTTGGATCTAAATAATACGAAACCTCGCTCTATGATTTGAAGTTAAAATCCTCATATATGGTAGAATAATGACTTTTTCACGTTAATCATGTAGTGTGATATTACGTAAATATATTCATTTTTACCAATATTTCGATACTATTTCATGTAGTATCACGATATGTTATTTGTCCTTCAAATCTCAGAATTTCGCATAATATTGCATTTTAAGAAAGTTTTCTTGCATTTTGTTTCGTACGAAAAATCATCGAATTTAGGAATATTTTGACGTTTATCATCCCCTTTTCCTTATTTATGTGATTTAAACATAATATAATCGAATTAGGCAATATTTTGCCGTTTTTCCACGTTTTTGTGAATTTTCAGTTTATTGTAATGTATTCATTATATATACGATAAAAATGATGCAAACACATAGTTGATTAGATAATAACCTTAAATACTTAATTTTCAATCAACTATTTGATTGAATTTGTTTCTCGTTAAAATACTGAGTAAGATATTGAAAAGGGGAGAAGTTCGGTTTTATTGCATATATCGACGTTTCAGCCAGATTAGAGCGGTTTTACGTGTACATCTTCCATCGGTAATATAAACGGAAAATCAAGAACCATTTAGTTAATTCTTATGAAACACATTGTTTTTTTATCATTTGTATTGGAAGCAACATTGTCATATGTCTTTTCTTGGATCTAAATAATACTCGCTCTATGATTTGAAGTTAAAATCCTCAAATATGGTAAAATAGTGACTTTTTCACGTTAATCATGTAGTTTGATATAACGTAAATATATTTATTTTTACCAATATTTCGATACTATTTCATGTAGTATCACGATATGTGATTTGGCCTTCAAATCTCAGAATGTCGCATAATATTGCATTTAAGCAAGTTTTCTTGCATTTTGTGCTGTACGAAAAATCATTGAATTTAGCAATATTTTGACGTTTATCATCCCCTTTTCCTTTATGTGTTTTAAACAAAATTTCATCGAATTAGGCAATATTTTGCCAATTTTCAACGTTTTTGTAAATATTCAGTTTATTGGTATTAATTTATTATATATACGATAAAAATGATGCAAACACATAATTGATTAGATAATAACCTTAAATTCTTCATTTCAATCAACTATTTGTTTCTCGTTAAAATACTGAGTAAGATATTGAAAAGGGGAGAAGTTCTGTTTTTATTGCATATATCGACGTTTCAGCCTGAATAGAGATGTTTTCGTGTACATCTTCCATCGGTAATATAAACATAAAATCGGGAACATTTTAGTTAATTCTAATGAAAACACATTGATTTTCATCATTTGTATTGGAAACAACATTGTCATATGTCTTTTCTTGGATCTAAATAATACGAAACCTCGCTCTATGATTTGAAGTTAAGATCCTCAAATATGGTAAAAATAGTGACTTTTTCACGTTAATCATGTAGTTTGATATACGTAAATATATTCATTTTTACCAATATTTCAATACTATTTCATGTAGTATCACGATATGTGATTTGGCCTTCATATCTCAGAATGTCGCATAATATTGCATTTTAAGCAAGTTTTCTTGGATTTTATTTCGTAAGAAAAAACATCAAATTTAGCAATATTTTGACGTTTATCATCCCCTTTTCCTTTATGTAATTTAAACATAATATAATCGAATTAGGCAATATTTTGTCGTTTTTCCACGTTTTTGTGAATTTTCATTTTATTGTTATGTATTCATTATATATACGATAAAAATGATGCAAACACATAATTGATTAAATAATAACCTTAAATACTTCATTTTCAATCAACCATTTGTTTCTCGTTAAAATACTGAGTAAGATACTAAAAAGGGGAGAAGTTCTGTTTTTATTGCATATATCGACGTTTCAGCCGGATTAGAGCGGTTTTACATGTACATCTTCCATCGGTAATATAAACGGAATATCAAGAACATTTTAGTTAATTCTAATGAAAGCACATTGTTTTTTAACATTTGTATTGGAAACAACATTGTCATATGTCTTTTCTTGGATCTAAATAATACCAAACCTCGCTCTATGATTTGAAGTTAAGATCCTCAAATATGGTAAAATAGTGACTTTTTCACGTTAATCATGTAGTTTGATATTACGTAAATATATTCATTTATACCAATATTTCGATACTATTTCATATAGTATCACGATATGTGATTTGGCCTTCATATCTCAGAATGTCGCATTTTAAGCAAGTTTTCTTGCATTTTATTTCGTACGAAAAATCATCGAATTTAGCAATATTTTGACGTTTATCATCCCCTTTTCCTTTATGTGATTTAAACAAAATATCATCGAATTAGGCAATATTTTGCCGTTTTTCCTCGTTTTTGTGAATTTTCAGTTTATGGGTATTATTTCATTATATATACGATAAAAATGATGCAAACATATAATTGATTAGATAATAACCTTAAATACTTAATTTTCAATCAACTATTTGTTTCTCGTTAAAATACTGAGTAAGATATTGAAAAGGGGAGAAGTTCGGTTTTTATTTCATATATCGACGTTTCAGGCGGATTAGAGCGGTTTTACGTGTACATCTTCCGTCGGTAATATAAACGGAATATCAAGAACATTTTAGTTAATTCTAATGAAAACACATTGTTTTTTATCCATTTGTATTGGAAACAACATTGTCATATGTCTTTTCTTGGATCTAAATAATACGAAACCTCGCTCTATGATTTGAAGTTAAGATCCTCAAATATGGTAAAATAGTGACTTTTTCACGTTAATCATGTAGTTTGATATTTCGTAAATATATTCATTTTTACCAATATTTCGATACTATTTAATGTAGTATCACGATATGTGATTTGGCCTTCAAATCTCAGAATGTCGCATAATACTGCATTTTAAGCAAGTTTTCTTGCATTTTATTTCGTACGAAAAAACATCAAATTTAGCAATATTCTGACGTTTATCATCCCCTTTTCCTTTATGTAATTTAAACATAATATAATCGAATTAGGCAATATTTTGCCGTTTTTCCACGTTTTTGTGAATTTTCAGTTTATTGTAATGTATTCATTATATATACGATAAAAATGATGCAAACACATAATTGATTAGATAATAACCTTAAATACTTCATTTTCAATCAACTATTTGTTTTCTCGTTAAAATACTAGAGTAAGATACTAAAAAGGGGAGAAGTTCTGTTTTTATTGCATATATCGACGTTTCAGCCGGATTAGAGCGGTTTTACATGAACATCTTCCATCGGCAATATAAACGGAATATCAAGAACATTTTAGTTAATTCTAATTGAAAGCACATTGTTTTTTATCATTTGTATTGGAAACAACATTGTCATATGTCTTTTCTTCGATCTAAATAATACTCGCTCAATGATTTGAAGCTAAAATCCTCAAATATGGTAAAATTAGTGACTTTTTCACGTTAATCATGTAGTTTGATATTACGTAAATATATTCATTTTTACCAATATTTCGATACTATTTCATGTAGTATCACGATATGATATTTGGCCTTCAAATCTCAGAATGTCGCATAATATTGCATTTTAAGCAAGTTTTCTTCCATTTTGTTTCGTAAGAAAAATCATCGAATTTAGCAATATTTTGACGTTTATCATCCCCTTTTCCTTTATGTGATTTAAACAAAATATCATCGAATTAGGCAATATTTTGCTGTTTTTCAACGTTTTTGTAAATTTTCAGTTTATAGGTATTAATTCATTATATATACGATAAAAATGGTGCAAACACAAAATTGATTAGATAATAACCTTAAATACTTCATTTTCAATCAACTATTTGTTTCTCGTTAAAATACTGAGTAAGATATTGAAAAGGGGAGAAGTTCTGTTTTTATTGCATATATCGACGTTTCAGCCGGAATAGAGATGTTTTCGTGTACATCTTCCATAGGTAATATAAACGGAAAATCAGGAACATTTTAGTTAATTCTAATGAAAACACATTGATTTTTTTTTCATTTGTATTGGAAACAACATTGTCATATGTCTTTTCTTGGAACTAAATAATACGAAACCTCGCTCTATGATATGAAGTTAAAATCCTCAAATATGGTAAAATAGTGACTTTTTCACGTTAATCATGTAGTTTGATATTACGTAAATATATTCATTTTCAACCCGTTCTCACACAAGACAGCACATATATGACTTAATGCTTAAAGTCAATATGTTGAATATGAATTAGTAAATATGTGATATATTCCTAGTTACTTTTTTACCAAGGCCCAAACTCTTCCTCACGTACCAATTTACGTGTCACAGTACCCGTCCGTCAACATAGATAGCAGAATATTCGTGATTGGTTCAATTATAAGGAAAATTGTAGTTTTCAGGTCCCACATGGGTTGTGAAATTTACCTACTGTTGTCCATGCTCTTATAATATTACAGATCAGCTATATCCTATTGAAGGCTCGTAGTTTTGTTTTGAGAAATATTAGTTGTTCTTAGTAAATTATAATAAGCACTATAAATTATTACATAGAATAACAGTGCTTCACCAATCAATATTATATACCATAGTTTGGCTTTAAAAATCTTTAAAGAATGTTTTGTAGGAACGCTAACAGAAAACGATGTTACATTTGAATGTCTATGGGGTAAACTACTGCAAACAGGACGGTATTGTGTCTACTATACCAACTATAGCAAGGATGGGTATATTGTCACCTACCGCCTGTTAGGTGGGAAAGGGGTCCAATACCACCCACAGGATGGGTATGAGGGTCACATCCACCCACAGGATGAGTATGGGGATCACATCCACCCACAGGAAGGGTATGGGGTCCAATACCACCCACAGGATGAGTATGGCGTCCACTACAACCCACAGGATGGGTATGGGGCTCCAACCACCCATAGAATGGGTATGGGGCTCCAACCACAAATAAAATGGGTATAGGGTCCAATAACACCCACTGGATGTTTAAGGCGTCCATTGCCGAGCTCGAAAACCGCAGCATTCATCTCAGAACCATGCCTATTTCAAACAGATTCCTTAATAAACGTAAGAGTTTTATATGTCACAAGAAAGATAGAAATATAAGCTTCATTCTAAATACCTTACCATGGACATATTTAAATTTAAAGCGAAGATACGTGTACTTTTATAATAGCCGAGCTTTAACCCGGACAGATTGATCGACCGAGCAACTCTCTCTCAGAACAATGTTTATTTCACGTGAATTCGTTAATAAACATTTATGTTTTATATGTCTCAAGAAAGGCAGACATATAAGCTTCACTTTAAACACTTTACCATAGACATATTTAAAGTTCTAATGAAGATACATGTATTTTAAAAATTACGGAGCTCCCACCCCGTACAGACTGAACGACAGAGCAACTCTCTCTCAGATCAATGTTTATTTCACGTAAATTCGTTAATAAACACAAATGTTTTATATGTCTTAAGCAAGATAGAAATAAGAGCTTCATTTTCAATACATTACAATAGACATATTTATAGCTCAAGTGAAGATACATATGTTTTTATAGTAGCGCTCAGTAGCTTGTCGGGCATGGAGTGCAGACGCCTACGCGCTTGCCGATATATTGTATAATTAACAAAGATACGCTAATAAAGCCTAAAATCTTATATGCCTCCAGAAAGACCGAGATATGAACATTATTATGATTTCACCAAATGAAATATATCATGTTCGAGAACAAAGATATATCAATTTTAAATTAAGTTTCGACTCTTGCTCGGGCGAGAGAGAGGGAGCGACTCTCGCCCCATCTATTGGAGATTCTGTCCACTAAAGACCCAAAGCTACTCAAACCCTCCTAGCATTATTTAAGTAATGAAGTAATATGGTATATTTACTATAATGTGGGTGCTGAATGCAGAACATGAGAAAACATATATTTACTCCAAACTAATATAATTTCATTATGAAATAAGTAAATATGTAGCATCAAAGGAAGTCGACGGTCCAAGCGTCAATGTTGTGGAACGACTTATCCAAGATATATCGTTGTTTGGAAAGTGTTTGTTGGCATATCCAGTTGTCGCACTTCTCTGCACAAATTATCACAAATTTAAATTATAATGTTAACAAGTAGAATACTTATTTTTAATAAAATCTAACATAGCTAGCCAGAAAACATTTAACATTTATTAAAAAAATATATGTTTGGAAGTTAAATCGACTTCATAGGACAATAGTGTTGTTATATATACTCGTTATTCGTTGACATGCGTTCGCTACTTAAACTACCATGTACTGTACTTATGTGAAATCTCCCATGTCTCTTCGCTCATCTCACCGAACCCTACAGGCTCTGTGATATATTGCTTAATTAATTGAGATTCACAAATAAAGCTTATAATTGTATATGTTATCAAAAAGGCAGAGCTTATTTTAGTTCATTTATTATGCACCCCATACCCATCCTATGGGCGATAGTGGAGTGTTACAGAGGCGCATAATGGGCTCAGGGACTGAGCCCCACAATTCATATAGCCAAGGAAGTTATAATCTTGATAAGCTAGTTACAAAAGTCAATGCACATTGTCACATCAACAATGGGCTCGAGACCGACCACAAGTACAGTTTATAATTTAAGCAACTGACATATATGGAGGGCTAGTGTCACAATTGATTTGTTTATCCTACACATAACCCCCTCTCCCCCATCCAATGGGCAGCGGTGGATAGGTTACAATCAAGTCGTTTTTTGCGTTTTATTCAGAGATTAGATCTTATTGGGTGAGGAAAGATATTCATATTTTAAAGAAGGCTTCTTGGCTGATGCTCTCCATTGATGGAAAATCTACAACCTTTTGAAAATCAATGTTAGTTTGATCTAGATATTGTAATTAACGAAAGTATTTATGTCATCTGAAAGGTAGAAATATAGGCTACATCTAAAATCCTTTGTCATAAATATAACTGAAGTGAAAACGAAGATATATGCGTTTTGATAGTTACTTGATGGCTAGCTCTGAGAGTGTGAAGCCCTGCACACCAGCCAATAAATTGTATAATTAGTTTCCATATATTTTAATTAATCTTAAAAATCTATATGTCAGAAGAAAGGATGATGTAGCCGTTAATGTGACAACATTTAAAAATATATATATCTTAAGTTAAATAAATAATATCACCTTATCGCCGGTGTCCGGACACATAAAAATTACCTAGGTATCAGTATCCAGCCAGGCGGGGATCACAGGCTGCACAATACTGATAAATTATGTAATGCACTACTTGTGGTCCATCTCGAACCCATTTATGATGTGACGACTTATAGTGAATTTTGTAACTAGCTCATCAAGATTGTAACTTGCTTAGCTAAATGATTTGTGGGGTTCGGTCCATTCATTTTCTTTCTTTATTATGCACCCCATAATACACATCCCGTGGGCGGTGGTGTAAAGGATTACAGAGGCACATAATCGGTTCAGGAACTGAACCCTCTAGTTTGTTTAGCTAAGCAAATAACAATCTTTTGACGCTAGTTACAAAATTATTAATGTACACATACTTATGCATACATGTACATATTCATACGTATACATATATACATACACATACATATTTAATCACCACCACAAATACACACATCAGTAATCTTTTGTGTCACAAGTGATTCAACAAGAGGCTCACAACAGTCACTATACAAGGCACTTTACATTTATGAAGAGTCGCACAGTTACTAGTCTTGCTGCACACCCACCCAACTGGGCGGCAGCTTTACAGTCATGTGCTCCACACCCACCCAACTGGGCGGCAGCTTTACAGTCATGTACTCCACACCCACCCAACTGGGCGGCAGCTTTACAGTCATGTGCTCCACACCCACCCTACTGGGCGGCAGCTTTACAGTCATGTGCTCCACACCCACCCAACTGGGCGGCAGGTTTACAGTCATGTACTCCACACCCACCCAACTGGGCGGCAGCTTTACAGTCATGTGCTCCACACCCACCCAACTGGGCGGCAGCTTTACAGTCATGTGCTCCACACCCACCCAACTGGGCGGCAGCTTTACAGTCATGTGCTCCACACCCACCCAACTGGGCGGCAGCTTTACAGTCATGTGCTCCACACCCACCCAACTGGGCGGCTGCTTTACAGTCATGTGCTCCACACCCACCCAACTGGGCGGCAGCTTTACAGTCATGTGCTCCACACCCACCCAACTGGGCGGCAGCTTTACAGTCATGTGTATGCATTAACTACAGTAAGCAAATTTTGGATACTTCGCTAAGATTTCGGGCAGCACATCATTATGAATGAAGTACTTACACATTTCATGGACACTATTGATGTTATCTTTAAATTCCGCAATTTTTCACATTCCATTATATAATGACTCAAAGTATGCGAATAGTTCTGCTGACAGAGTTTACATTTAGTCAAATCTACATCATCAGATGTTACAAACTTCCAGAGGTACTTGTAGCCGAGCCTAAACCTAGCAGTGGTAACATCTAGAAGTCTGCTAACATTATTGGATGACCCATAGACGAGCGATTCATCAAAGTTTATACAATATTGTGAAATTGAGAGTCAGTGTAGTAACATAAATTGGTAAATAATAAATATTGAAAGTTAAGAATCTGATGCATGTGTGTGTGTTGGGGGGGGGCGGGGGTTATACCCTTGGTAAGCGAGAGTGGAAAGTAACCTTAGACGTACTGCGGTCAATGTGGGGGGGGGGGGGAGGGGGAGGGAGGGTGGGAGAGTCAAATCCACCCTCCAACATCTGGACATAGTACCAGCAGCCTCCACAACACTCCATCAGCCTCCAGCTGATGCTTGTAGATGCCTCATCTAACCTCACTTATGTCACACATTAACCTACAGTTCCTGTGATATTTAAACTCCTCATCACAGTGGCGTCTCACCAATATAAACTGTATTGGATTTTGTCCCGAAATAGCTATATGCTGACTGGACGTGTATGTATGTATGTATGCATGTATGTATAGATGGATGGATGTATGTACGCATGCATGCATGTATGTATGTACGCATGTATGTACGCATGTATGTATGTATGTATGTATGTACGTACGTATGTATGTATGTATGTATGTATGTATGTATGTATGTATGTATGTATGTATGTATGTATGTATGTATGTATGTATGTATGTATGTATGTATGTATGTATGTATGTATGTATGTATGCATGCATGTATGCATGTGTGCATGTATGCATGTGTTTATGTATGTATGTATGTATGTATGTATGTATGTATGTATGTATGTATGTATGTATGTATGTATGTATGTATGTATGTATGTATGTATGTACGCATGCATGTATGTATGGATGTATGTATGGATGTACGCATGTATGTACACATGTATGTACGCATGTATGTACGCATGTATGTACGCATGTATGTATATATGTATATATGTATGTATGTACGCACGCATGTATGTATGCATGTATGTATGTATGTATGTATGTATGTATGTATGTATGTATGTATGTATGTATGTATGTATATATGTATGTATGTATGTATGTATGTATGTATGTATGTATTTATGTATGTATGTATGTATGTATGTATGTATGTATGTATGTATGTATGTATGTATGTATGTATGTATGTATGTATGTACGTACGTACGTATGGATGGATGGATGTATGTATGCACGCATGCATGTATGTATGTATGATTGTATGTATGTATGTATGTATGTATGTATGTATGTATGTATGTATGTATGTATGTATGTATGTATGTATGTATGTATGTATGTATGTATGTATGTATGTATGTACGCATGTATGTATGTATGTATGTATGTATGTATGTATGTATGTATGTATGCATGTGTGTATGTATGTATGTATGTATGTATGTATGTATGTATGTATGTATGTATGTATGTATGTATGTATGTATGTATGTATGTATGTATGTATGTATGTATGCATGTGTGTATGTATGTATGTATGTATGTATGTATGTATGTATGTATGTATGTATGTATGTATGTATGTATGTATGTATGTATGTATGTATGTATGTATGTACGTACGTATGGATGGATGGATGTATGTATGCACGCATGCATGTATGTATGTATGATTGTATGTATGTATGTATGTATGTATGTATGTATGTATGTATGTATGTATGTATGTATGTATGTATGTATGTATGTATGTATGTATGTATGTATGTACGCATGTATGTATGTATGTATGTATGTATGTATGTATGTATGTATGTATGTATGTATGTATGTATGTATGTATGTATGCATGTGTGTATGTATGTATGTATGTATGTATGTATGTATGTATGTATGTATGTATGTATGTATGTATGTATGTATGTATGTATGTATGTATGTATGTATGTATGTATGTATGCATGTGTGTATGTATGTATGTATGTATGTATGTATGTATGTATGTATGTATGTATGTATGTATGTATGTATGTATGTATGTATGTATGTATGTATGTATGTATGTACGTACGTACGTATGGATGGATGGATGTATGTATGCACGCATGCATGTATGTATGTATGATTGTATGAATGTATGTATGTATGTATGTATGTATGTATGTATGTATGTATGTATGTATGTATGTATGTATGTATGTATGTATGTATGCATGTGTGTATGTATGTACGCATGTATGTATGTATGTATGTATGTATGTATGTATGTATGTATGTATGTATGTATGTATGTATGTATGTATGTATGTATGTATGTATGTATGTATGTATGCATGTGTGTATGTATGTATGTATGTATGTATGTATGTATGTATGTATGTATGTATGTATGTATGTATGTATGTATGTATGTATGTATGTATGTATGTATGTATGTATGTATGCATGTATGTATGTATGTATTCCCAATCACGTTAAAGACTCCCCCTCTATCATCCAGTTTAAGAGAAAAACAACTATACTAAATAATCAACTCCTTGTAACTTTAATTATGCTGACCTTCCTGTCTGTATTCAGACTGAGCCTACCATCATTAAAGGTGATTATAACGCTAGACAGGAATATTGGTAATTCGCAGTTCAGTAATCGTAACGGCAACCAACTGTTGTCACTATTAGGTAGCCACGATGATGCACAGATTGTGGGTGACCTTGAACCAACGCATATCTACGGGGGTATTCTTGATCTATGTCTCGGTTTCAACGTCTCCCACACCGTGTGCGCCTCGTCAATAGTGCCAGATATGGCGTCTGATCATCTGGCCATATTAGCCACTGTAAGCATTGGAAGCTCTATCCTCCCTGGTGGAGTGTTCAAGCGGAAGAGGCTGGCTCTGCCCATCGATCAACGAGACAATCTTGTTGCTCATGTGTCAGATTGGTGCAGTTCATCTGAGCCTTCATCAGTTGAAGATTTTAACAATGAGCTCACAGGTACTATCGAGCAGTTTATAGAATCACTTGATTCATCGTCCAGGCCACGTAACCCAAATTACACTGGTCATAGCACTTATGCTTATTATAATGATTCTAAATTGCATGCACTAAAACGCACTGCCAGAATAATTGGACTGGCTTGTAGAAGGACCCGCACTGCTGAAATGCTTCGGCTCTTTCAAGCGGCTCTGGCTAAGGCCAGGGAACGTATGGTGGAGCTGAGGCAGACAGACTGGGAAACTTTTGTCCGTGGTCTCAATTCTCACACGCCACTAAGTCGGGCATGGAAGGATATCAACAAGATCAAAGGGAAAAATGCTGCAGAGATCTCGTACCCTAATCCTCTGCACAGAGCAAATGATCTTGTTGATGCTTGGGCCACGACTTCCAGCTTTGACAGTCTTCCTCTACCCTCACAGAATGAATTAAATGATAGATATACTGATAGGGCAAGGTTCCTTGACTTCATGCTTCATCAAGAGGATGACTGTGACATGCTTTTTACTGAATACAAACTAGATTCTGCTCTACATAAAGGCAAAGCTACATCACCCGGGGAGGATGGAGTTACTTACGGCATACTGCTTATGCTTCTGCTAGTTCCAAGGAATACCTTTCTTCAATTGTATAATATGAGCTATGTAACTGGGGAGCTTCCTAAGTCATGGACCAACAGTGTTATTATTCCCATTCCTAAACCTCACCAGCCGAGTGCTTTATGCCCAGTCTCCCTCACTAGTTGTCTCTATAAGTGTCTTGAGAAGATGGTTCTCAACCGTCTCCTTTACAAAATTAATAATATGTTGTCTCCCCAGATATATGGCTTTACGCATGGAAAGAGTGTACGTCACTGTATTACCACATTCCTCACCCTGCATACTGATAGGTCATATACCACTTTCCTAGATCTTAAGTCAGCCTTTGACATTGCTAACCCACACGTCATTATGAGAGAACTTGCTAAAATGAATGTTGGAATGTTAATGTTAAAAATTGTTCAAACTGAAATAAATATATAACACTGTACGGTACAGTTGTGTTTAATTATGTTTTGCGATTCCTATGGAAAAGGTATTTGTGCACCAAGTACTACTAGGTCATTATGAGATATGCTGAATGTTGTCAATATACCATCTGAATACGCTTCACTTTGCGTTAATCATTGGACGTCCTAATGATTAAGGTCCCCAAAAGGACTTAATCAGACCTCAGTGGATAATTTTACTCTCCCCCCCCCTCTCTCTCTCTCTCTCTCTCTCTCTCTCTCTCTCTCTCTCTCTCTCTCTCTCTCTCTCTCTCTCTCTCTCTCTCTCTCTCTCTCTCTCTCTCTCTCTCTCTCTCTCTCTCTCTCTCTCTCTCTCTCTCTCTCTCTCTCTCTCTCTCTCTCTCTCTCTCTCTCTCTCTCTCTCTCTCTCTCTCTCTCTCTCTCTCTCTCTCTCTCTCTCACTCTCTCTCTCATAGCATCCCCTTATGTGTTGTATGTGGGTGCTGAAGTTCAGTCTCTTGTCTATGTATAGGTGAAGGAACTTTCCATAATTGTTATTGCTAATGTTTACTTGTAATACTGGGTATACATCCGGTGTTCTTACCCTCGACCGCGGCGAGGGTAAGCCGTGGCCGTATGGTCTGAAACCCACAAATATTTACAATGGGGGGTGGGGGGGGGGGATAACATTTCCTCTTCAAGCACGCGCACACAAATGAACTATGTTACTTAACTGGAAGCACTCGTACAACATAATTTACACGATTTCTCAGGATAATTATACTTCTTACCAGCATATATACAGTATAGTACCTAGGAGGTTCTCTTCAATGATATCTAAGATAATTAAAAGAACCCAAGCAAACTACTGTGGAAATGTGCAGGACAAACGTATCAATTGTGACACAAGCTCTCCACTTATGGCATTTGCTTAATTTAGAAACTGTACTTGTGGTCGATCTCGAACCCATGTTGTTGATGTGACGATGTGTTATGAATTTTGTGGCTAGCTCCTCAAGATTGTAACTTGCTTAGATAAATAAATTGTGTGTTCAGTCCCTGAACCCATTATGTGATAAATTAACTAAACTAAAAACTATAGTCTGGCGACGAAGCCTGAACTGCATAATGTAAATAGGGATTAACCAGAAAAAGATATAGGTGAAGAATAACATCAGGTAACTGCGTTAATTACAATATTAGATCAAACTAACATTGATTTTCAAAAGGTTGTAGATTTTCCATCAATGGAGAGCATCAGCCAAGAAGCCTTCTTTAAAATATGAATATCTTTCCTCACCCAATAAGATCTAATCTCTGAATAAAACGCAAAAAACGACTTGATTGTAACCTATCCACCGCTGCCCATTGGATGGGGGAGAGGGGGTTATGTGTAGGATAAACAAATCAATTGTGACACTAGCCCTCCATATATGTCAGTTGCTTAAATTATAAACTGTACTTGTGGTCGGTCTCGAGCCCATTGTTGATGTGACAATGTGCATTGACTTTTGTAACTAGCTTATCAAGATTATAACTTCCTTGGCTATATGAATTGTGGGGCTCAGTCCCTGAGCCCATTATGCGCCTCTGTAACACTCCACTATCGCCCATAGGATGGGTATGGGGTGCATAATAAATGAACTAAAATAAGCTCTGCCTTTTTGATAACATATACAATTATAAGCTTTATTTGTGAATCTCAATTAATTAAGCAATATATCACAGAGCCTGTAGGGTTCGGTGAGATGAGCGAAGAGACATGGGAGATTTCACATAAGTACAGTACATGGTAGTTTAAGTAGCGAACGCATGTCAACGAATAACGAGTATATATAACAACACTATTGTCCTATGAAGTCGATTTAACTTCCAAACATATATTTTTTTAATAAATGTTAAATGTTTTCTGGCTAGCTATGTTAGATTTTATTAAAAATACGTATTCTACTTGTTAACATTATAATTTAAATTTGTGATAATTTGTGCAGAGAAGTGCGACAACTGGATATGCCAACAAACACTTTCCAAACAACGATATATCTTGGATAAGTCGTTCCACAACATTGACGCTTGGACCGTCGACTTCCTTTGATGCTACTTATTTACTTATTTCATAATGAAATTATATTAGTTTGGAGTAAATATATGTTTTCTCATGTTCTGCATTCAGCACCCACATTATAGTAAATATACCATATTACTTCATTACTTAAATAATGCTAGAAGGGTTTGAGTAGCTTTGGGTCTTTAGTGGACAGAATCTCCAATAGATGGGGCGAGAGTCGCTCCCTCTCTCTCGCCCGAGCAAGAGTCGAAACTTAATTTAAAATTGATATATCTTTGTTCTCGAACATGATATATTTCATTTGGTGAAATCATAATAATGTTCATATCTCGGTCTTTCTGGAGGCATATAAGATTTTAGGCTTTATTAGCGTATCTTTGATAATTATACAATATATCGGCAAGTGCGTAGGCGTCTGCACTGCATGCCCGACAAGCTACTGAGCGCTACTATAAAAACATGTATCTTCACTTGAGCTATAAATATGTCTATTGTAATGTATTGAAAATGAAGCTCTTATTTCTATCTTGCTTAAGACATATAAAACATTTGTGTTTATTAACGAATTTACGTGAAATAAACATTGATCTGAGAGAGAGTTGCTCTGTCGTTCAGTCTGTACGGGGTGGGAGCTCCGTAATTTTTAAAATACATGTATCTTCATTAGAACTTTAAATATGTCTATGGTAAAGTGTTTAAAGTGAAGCTTATATGTCTGCCTTTCTTGAGACATATAAAACATATATGTTTATTAACGAATTCACGTGAAATAAACATTGTTCTGAGAGAGAGTTGCTCGGTCGATCAATCTGTCCGGGGTTAAAGCTCGGCTATTATAAAAGTACACGTATCTTCGCTTTAAATTTAAATATGCCCATGGTAAGGTATTTAGAATGAAGCTTATATTTCTATCTTTCTTGTGACATATAAAACTCTTACGTTTATTAAGGAATCTGTGTGAAATAGGCATGGTTCTGAGATGAATGCTGCAGTTTTCGAGCTCGACGCGCGGCAATGGACGCCTTAAACATCCAGTTGGTGTTATTGGGCCCTATACCCATTTTATTTGTGGTTGGAGCCCCATACCCATTCTATGGGTGGTTGGAGCCCCATACCCATTCTATGGGTGGTTGGAGCCCCATACCCATCCTGTGGGTTGTAGTGGACGCCATACTCATCCTGTGGGTGGTATTGGACCCCATACCCTTCCTGTGGGTGGATGTGATCCCCATACTCATCCTGTGGGTGGATGTGACCCTCATACCCATCCTGTGGGTGGTATTGGACCCCTTTCCCACCTAACAGGCGGTAGGTGACAATATACCCATCCTAGCTATAGTTGGTATAGTAGACACAATACCGTCCTGTTTGCAGTAGTTTACCCCATAGACATTCAAATGTAACATCGTTTTCTGTTAGCGTTCCTACAAAACATTCTTTAAAGATTTTTTAAAGCCAAACTATGGTATATAATATTGATTGGTGAAGCACTGTTATTCTATGTAATAATTTATAGTGCTTATTATAATTTACTAAGAACAACTAATATTTCTCAAAACAAAACTACGAGCCTTCAATAGGATATAGCTGATCTGTAATATTATAAGAGCATGGACAACAGTAGGTAAATTTCACAACCCATGTGGGACCTGAAAACTACAATTTTCCTTATAATTGAACCAATCACGAATATTCTGCTATCTATGTTGACGGACGGGTACTGTGACACGTAAATTGGTACGTGAGGAAGAGTTTGGGCCTTGGTAAAAAAAGTAACTGGGAATATATCACATATTTACTAATTCATATTCAACATATTGACTTTAAGCATTAAGTCATATATGTGCTGTCTTGTGTGAGAACGGGTTTAGTTAATTCTAATGAAAACACATTGATTTTTTTTTCATTTGTATTGGAAACAACATTGTCATATGTCTTTTCTTGGAACTAAATAATACGAAACCTCGCTCTATGATATGAAGTTAAAATCCTCAAATATGGTAAAATAGTGACTTTTTCACGTTAATCATGTAGTTTGATATTACGTAAATATATTCATTTTTACCAATATTTCGATACTATTTCATATAGTATCACGATATGTGATTTGGCCTTCATATCTCAGAATGTCGCATTTTAAGCAAGTTTTCTTGCATTTTATTTCGTACGAAAAAACATCAAATTATCAATATTTTGACGTTTATTATCCCCTTTTCCTTTATGTAATTTAAACATAAAATAATCGAATTAGGCAATATTTTGTCGTTTTTCCACGTTTTTGTGAATTTTCATTTTATAATTATGTATTCATTATATATACGATAAAAATGATGCAAACACATAATTGATTAGATAATAACCTTAAATACTTAATTTTCAATCAACTATTTGTTTCTCGTTAAAATACTCAGTAAGATATTGAAAATGTGAGAAGTTCTGTTTTCATTGCATATATCGACGTTTCAGCCGGATTAGAGCGGTTTTACGTGTACATCTTCCATCGGTAATATAAACGGAATATCAAGAACAATTTAGTTAATTCTAATGAAAACACATTGTTTTTTATCATTTGTATTGGAAACAACATTGTCATGTCTTTTCTTGGATCAAAATAATACGAAACCTCTCTCTATGATTTGAAGTTAAAATCCTCAAATATGGTAAAATAATGACTTTTTCACGTTAATCATGTAGAGTGATATTACGTAAATATATTCATTTTTACCAATATTTCGATACTATTTCATGTAGTATCACGATATGTTATTTGGCCTTCAAATCTCAGAATTTCGCATAATATTGCATTTTAAGCAAGTTTTCTTCCATTTGGTTTCGTACGAAAAATCATCGAATTTAGCAATATTTTGACGTTTATCATCCCCTTTTCCTTATTTATGTGATTTAAACATAATATAATCGAATTAGGCAATATTTTGCCGTTTTTCCACGTTTTTGTGAATTTTCAGTTTATTGTAATGTATTCATTATATATACGATAAAAATGATGCAAACACATAGTTGATTAGATAATAACCTTAAATACTTAATTTTCAATCAACTATTTGATTGAATTTGTTTCTCGTTAAAATACTGAGTAAGATATTGAAAAGGGGAGAAGTTCGGTTTTTATTGCATATATCGACGTTTCAGCCAGATTAGAGCGGTTTTACGTGTACATCTTCCATCGGTAATATAAACGGAAAATCAAGAACCATTTAGTTAATTCTTATGAAAACACATTGTTTTTTATCATTTGTATTGGAAACAACATTGTCATATGTCTTTTCTTGGATCTAAATAATACGAAACCTCGCTCTATGATTTGAAGTTAAAATCCTCAAATATGGTAAAATAATGACTTTTTCACGTTAATCATGTAGTGTGATATTACGTAAATATATTCATTTTTACCAATATTTCGATACTATTTCATGTAGTATCACGATATGTGATTTGGCCTTCAAATCTCAGAATGTCGCATAATATTGCATTTAAGCAAGTTTTCTTGCATTTTGTGCTGTACGAAAAATCATTGAATTTAACAATATTTTGACGTTTATCATCCCGTTTTCCTTTATGCGTTTTAAACAAAATTTCATCGAATTAGGCAATATTTTGCCATTTTTCCACGTTTTTGTAAATATTCAGTTTAATGGTATTAATTTATTATATATACGATAAAAATGATGCAAACACATAATTGATTAGATAATAACCTTAAATTCTTCATTTTCAATCAACTATTTGTTTCTCGTTAAAATACTGAGTAAGATATTGAAAAGGGGAGAAGTTCTGTTTTTATTGCATATATCGACGTTTCATCCTGAATAGAGATGTTTTCGTGTACATCTTCCATCGGTAATATAAACATAAAATCGGGAACATTTTAGTTAATTCTAATGAAAACACATTGATTTTTATCATTTGTATTGGAAACAACATTGTCATGTCTTTTCTTGGATCTAAATAATACGAAACCTCGCTCTATGATTTGAAGTTAAGATCCTCAAATATGGTAAAATAGTGACTTTTTCACGTTATTCATGTAGTTTGATATTACGTAAATATATTCATTTTTACCAATATTTCGATACTATTTCATGTAGTATCACGATATGTGATTTGGCCTTCAAATCTCAGAATGTCACATAATATTTAATTTTAAGCAAGTTTTCTTGCATTTTGTGCCGTACGAATAATCATCGAATTTAGCAATATTTTGACGTTTATCATCCCCTTTTCCTTTATGTGATTTAAACAAAATTATATCGAATTAGGCAATATTTTGCCGTTTTTCCACGTTTTTGTGAATTTTCAGTTTATGAGTATTATTTCATTATATATTCGATAAAAATGATGCAAACATATAATTGATTAGATAATAACCTTAAATACTTAATTTTCAATCAACTATTTGTTTCTCGTTAAAATACTGAGTAAGATATTGAAAAGGTGAGAAGGTCTTTTTTTATTGCATATATCGACGTTTCAGCCGGATTAGAGCGGTTTCACGTGTACATCTTCCATCGGTAATATAAACGGAATATCAAGAACAATTTAGTTAATTCTAATGAAAACACATTGTTTTTTATCATTTGTATTGGAAACAACATTGTCATATGTCTTTTCTTGGATCTAAATAATACGAAACCTCGCTCTATGATTTGAAGTTAAAATCCTCATATATGGTAAAATAATTAATTTTCACGTTAATCATGTAGTTTGATATTACGTAAATATATTCATTTTTACCAATATTTCGATACTATTTCATGTAGTATCACGATATGTGATTTGGCCTTCAAATCTCAGAATTTCGCATAATATTGCATTTTAAGCAAGTTTTCTTGCATTTTGTGCCGTACGAATAATCATCGAATTTAGCAATATTTTGACGTTTATCATCCCCTTTTCCTTTATGTGATTTAAACAAAATATCATCGAATTAGACAATATTTTGCCTTTTTTCCACGTTTTTCTGAATTTCAGTTTATGGGTATTAATTCATTATATATGCGATAAAAATGATGCAAACACATAATTGATTAGATAATAACCTTAAATACTTAATTTTCAATCAACTATTTGATTCTCGTTAAAATACTGAGTAAGATATTGAAAAGGGGAGAAGTTCGGTTTTTCTTGCATATATCGACGTTTCAGCCGGATTAGAGCGGTTTTACGTGTACATCTTCCATCGGTAATATAAACGGTATATCAAGAACATTTTAGTTAATTCTAATGAAAACACATTGTTTTTTATCATTTGTATTGGAAACAACATTGTCATATGTCTTTTCTTGGATCTAAATAATACGAAACCTCGCTCTATGATTTGAAGTTAAGATCCTCAAATATGGTAAAATAGTGACTTTTTCACGTTAATCATGTAGTTTGATATTTCGTAAAAATATTCATTTTTACCAATATTTCGATACTATTTCATCTAGTATCACGATATGTTATTTGGCCTTCAAATCTCAGAATTTCGCATAATATTGCATTTTAAGCAAGTTTTCTTGCATTTTGTTTCGTACGAAAAATCATCGAATTTAGAAATATTTTGACGTTTATCATCCCCTTTTCCTTTATATGATTTAAACAAAATATCATCGAATTAGGCAATATTTTGCCGTTTTTCCACGTTTTTGTGAATTTTCAGTTTATGGGTATTATTTCATTATATATACGATAAAAATGATGCAAACATATAATTGATTAGATTATCAATTAAATACTTATAATTAAAATTAAATACCTTAAATACTTATATTATATTTAAGGTATTAAATACTTAATACCTTAAATAAATACCTTAAAATTAAATACCTTAAATACTTAATTTTCAATCAACTATTTGTTTCTCGTTAAAATACTGAGTATATAATATTGAAAAGGGGAGAAGTTCGGTTTTTATTGCATATATCGACGTTTCAGCCGGAATAGAGCAGTTTTACGTGTACATCTTCCATCGGCAATATAAACGAAAAATCAAGAACATTTTAGTTAATTCTAATGAAAACACTTTGTTTTTTATCATTTGTATTGGAAACAACATTGTCATATGTCTTTTCTTGGATCTAAAGAATACGAAACCTCACTATGATTTGAAGTTAAAATCCTCAAATATGGTAAAATAGTGACTTTTTCACGTTATTCATGTAGTTTGATATTACGTAAATATATTCATTTTTACCAATATTTCGATACTATTTCATCTAGTATCACGATATGTTATTTGGCCTTCAAATCTCAGAATTTCGCATAATATTGCATTTTAAGCAAGTTTTCTTGCATTTTGTGCCGTACGAATAATCATCGAATTTAGCAATATTTTGACGTTTATCATCCCCTTTTCCTATATGTGATTTAAACAAAATATCATCGAATTAGACAATATTTTGCCTTTTTTCCACGTTTTTCTGAATTTCAGTTTATGGGTATTAATTCATTATATATGCGATAAAAATGATGCAAACACATAATTGATTAGATAATAACCTTAAATACTTAATTTTCAATCAACTATTTGATTCTCGTTAAAATACTGAGTAAGATATTGAAAAGGGGAGAAGTTCGGTTTTTATTGCATATACCGACGTTTCAGCCGGATTAGAGCGGTTTTACGTGTACATCTTCCATCGGTAATATAAACGGAATATCAAGAACATTTTAGTTAATTCTAATGAAAACACATTGTTTTTTATCATTTGTATTGGAAACAAAATTGTCATATGTCTTTTTTTTTATCTAAATAATACGAAACCTCGCTCTATGATTTGAAGTTAAAATCCTCAAATATGGTAAAATAGTGATTTTTTCACGTTAATCATGGAGTTTGATATTACGTAAATATATTTATTTTTACCAAAATTTCGATACTATTTCATGTAGTATCACGATATGTGATTAGGCCTTTAAATCTCAGAATGTCGCATAATAAAATCCACGTAAATATATTCATTTTTACCAATATTTCGATACAACTTCATGTAGTATCACGATATGTGATTTGGCCGTCAAATCATAGAATTTCGCATAATATTGCATTTAAAGCAAGTTTTCTTGCATTTTGTTTCGTACGACAAATCATCAAATTTAGCAATATTTTGACGTTTATCATCCCCTTTCCCTTATGTGATTTAAACATAATATCATCGAATTAGGCAATATTTTTCCGTTTTTCCACGTTTTTGTGAATTTTCAGTCTATGGGTGTTAATTCATTATATATACGATAAAAATGATGCAAATACATAATTGTTTAGATAATAACCTTAAATACTTCATTTTCAATCATCTATTTGTTTCTCGTTAAAATACTGAGTAAGATATTTAAAAGGGGAGAAGTTCGGTTTTTATTGCATATATCGACGTTTCAGCAGGATTAGAGCGGTTTTACGTGTACATCTTCCATCGGTAATACAAATGGAATATCAAGAACATTTTAGTTAATTCTAATGAAAACACTTTGTTTTTTCTCAGTTGTTTTGGAAACAACATTGTCATATGTCTTTTCTTGGATCTAAATAATACGAAACCTCGCCCTAAGATTTGAAGTTAAAATCCTCAAATATGGTAAAATAGTGACTTTTTCACGTTAATCATGTAGTTTGATATTACGTAAATATATTCATTTTTACCAATATTTTGATACTATTTCATGCAGTATCACGATATGTGATTTGGCCTTCAAATCTCAGAATGTCGCATAATATTGCATTTTAAGCAAGTTTTCT
The DNA here is from genome assembly GCF_040958095.1 of Procambarus clarkii. Taxonomy (NCBI): domain Eukaryota; kingdom Metazoa; phylum Arthropoda; class Malacostraca; order Decapoda; family Cambaridae; genus Procambarus; species Procambarus clarkii. The sequence continues at coordinate 393,557 of NC_091201.1, forward strand.
TGCATTTTGTGCTGTACGAAAATTATCGAATTTAGCAATATTTTGACGTTTATCATCACCTTTTCCTTTATGTGATTTAAACAAAATATCTTCGAATTAAGCAATATTTTGCCGTTTTTCCAAGTTTTTGTGAATTTTCAGTTCATGGGTATTAATTCATTATATATACGATAAAAATGATGCAAACACATAATTGATTACATAATAACCTTAAATACTTCATTTTCAATCAACTATTTGTTTCTCGTTAAAATACTGAGTAAGATATTGAAAAGTGGAGAAGTTCGGTTTTTATTGCATATATCGACGTTTCAGCCGGATTAGAGCGGTTTTACGTGTTCATCTTCCATCGGTAATATAAACGAAAAATCGAGAACATTTTAGTTAATTCTAATAAAAGCACATTGATTTTTATCATTTGTATTGGAAATAACATTGTCATGTGTCTTTTCTTGGATCTAAATAATACGAAACCTCGCTATATGATTTGACGTTAAAATCTTCAAATATGGTAAAATAACGACTTTTTTCAAGTTTTTCATGGAGTTTGATATTACGTAAATATATTCATTTTTACCAATATTTCGATACTATTTCATGTAGTATCACGATGTGATTTGGCCATCAAATCTCAGAATTTCGCATAATATTGCATTTAAGCAAGTTTTCTTGCATTTTGTTTCGTACGAAAAATCATCGAATTTAGCAATATTTTGACGTTAATCATCCCCTTTTCCTTATTTATGTGATTTAAACATAATATAATCGAATTAGGCAATATTTTGTCGTTTTTCCAAGTTTTTGTGAATTTTCAGTTTATTGTTATTAATTCATTAAATTTACGATAAAAATGATGCAAACACATAATTGATTATAAATTAACCTTAAATACTTCATTTTCAATCAACCATTTGTTTCTCGTTAAAATACTGCATTTTGTTTCGTACGAAAAATCATCAAATTTAGCAATATTTTGACGTTTATCATCCCCTTTTCCTTTATGTGATTTAAACATAATATCATCGCATTAGGCAATATTTTGCCGTTTTCCCACGTTTTTGTGAATTATTAGCTTATTGTTATTAATTCATTAAATATACGATAAAAATGATGCAAACACATAATTGATTAGATAATAACCTTAAATACTTCATTTTTAATCATCTATTTGTTTCTCGTTAAAATACTGTGTAAGATATTGAAAATGGAGAAGTTCGGTTTTTATTGCATATATCGACGTTTCAGCAGCATTAGAGCGGTTTTACGTGTACATCTTCCATCGGTAATATAAACGGAATATCAAGAACATTTTAGTTAATTCTAATGAAAACACATTGTTTTTTATCATTTGTATTGGAAACAACATTGTCATATGTCTTTTCTTGGATCTAAATAATACGAAACCTCGCTCTATGATTTGAAGTTAAGATCCTCAAATATGGTAAAATAGTGACTTTTTCACGTTAATCATGTAGTTTGATATTTCGCAAATATATTCATTTTTACCAATATTTCGATACTATTTCATGTAGTATCACGATATGTGATTTGGCCTTCAAATCTCAGAATGTCGCATAATACTGCATTTTAAGCAAGTTTTCTTGCATTTTATTTCGTACGAAAAAACATCAAATTTAGCAATATTTTGACGTTTATTATCCCCTTTTCCTTTATGTAATTTAAACATAAAATAATCGAATTAGGCAATATTTTGTCGTTTTTCCACGTTTTTGTGAATTTTCATTTTATTGTTATGTATTCATTATATATACGATAAAAATGATGCAAACACATAATTGATTAGATAATAACCTTAAATACTTAATTTTCAATCAACTATTTGTTTCTCGTTAAAATACTGAGTAAGATATTGAAAAGGTGAGAAGTTCTGTTTTTATTGCATATATCGACGTTTCAGCCGGATTAGAGCGGTTTTACGTGTACATCTTCCATCGGTAATATAAACGGAATACCAAGAACAATTTAGTTAACTCTAATGAAAACACATTGTTTTTTATCATTTGTATTGGAAACATCATTGTCATATGTCTTTTCTTGGATCTAAATAATACGAAACCTCGCTGTATGATTTGAAGTTAAAATCCTCAAATATGGTAAAATAATGAATTTTCACTTTCATCATGTAGTTTGATATTACGTAAATATATTCGTTTTTACCAATATTTCGATACCATTTCATGTAGTATCACGATATGTTATTTGGCCTTCAAATCTCAGAATTTCGCATAATATTGCATTTTAAGCAAGTTTTCTTGCATTTTGTTTCGTACGAAAAATCATCGAATTTAGCAATATTTTGACGTTAATCATCCCCTTTTCCTTATTTATGTGATTTAAACATAATATAATCGAATTAGGCAATATTTTGCCGTTTTTCCACGTTTTTGTAAATATTCAGTTTATTGGTATTAATTTATTATATATACGATAAAAATGATGCAAACACATAATTGATTAGATAATAACCTTAAATTCTTCATTTTCAATCAACTATTTGTTTCTCGTTAAAATACTGAGTAACATATTGAAAAGGGGATAAGTTCTGTTTTTATTGCATATATCGACGTTTTCAGCCGGAATAGAGATGTTTTCGTGTACATCTTCCATCGGTAATATAAACATAAAATCGGGAACATTTTAGTTAATTCTAATGAAAACACATTGATTTTTATCATTTGTATTGGAAACAACATTGTCATATGTCTTTTCTTGGATCTAAATAATACGAAACCTCGCTCTATGATTTGAAGTTAAGATCCTCAAATATGGTAAAATAGTGACTTTTTCACGTTAATCATGGAGTTTGATATTACGTAAATATATTCATTTTTACCAATATTTCGATACTATTTCATGTAGTATCACGATATGTGATTTGGCCTTCAAATCTCAGAATGTCGCATAATATTGCATTTTAAGCAAGTTTTCTTGCATTTTATTTCGTAAGAAAAAACATCAAATTTAGCAATATTTTGACGTTTATCATCCCCTTTTCCTTTATGTAATTTAAACATAATATAATCGAATTAGGCAATATTTTGTCGTTTTTCCACGTTTTTATGAATTTTCATTTTATTGTTATGTATTCATTATATATACGATAAAAATGATGCAAACACATAATTGATTAGATAATAACCTTAAATACTTAATTTTCAATCAACTATTTGTTTCTCGTTAAAATACTGAGTAAGATATTGAAAAGGGAAGTTCTGTTTTTATTGCCTATATCGACGTTTCAGCCGGAATAGAGCGGTTTTACGTGTTCATCTTCCATCGGTAATATAAACGGAATATCAAGAACAATTTAGTTAATTCTAATGAAAACACATTGTTTTTTATCATTTGTATTGGAAACAACATTGTCATATGTCTTTTGTTGGATCTAAATAATACTCGCTCTATGATTTGAAGTTAAAATCCTCAAATATGGTAAAATAGTGACTTTTTCACGTTAATCATGTAGTTTGATATTACGTAAATATATTCATTTATACCAATATTTCGATACTATTTCATGTAGTATCACGATATGTGATTTGGCCTCCAAATCTCAGAATGTCGCATAATATTGCATTTTAAGCAAGTTTTCTTGCATTTTGTTTCGTACGAAAAATCATCGAATTTAGCAATATTTTGACGTTTATCATCCCCTTTTCCTTTATGTGATTTAAACAAAATATCATCGAATTAGGCAAAATTTTGCCGCTTTTCCACGTTTATGTGAATTTTCAGTTTATTGGTATTAATACATTATATATTCGATAAAAATGATGCAAACACATAATTGATTAGATTCCTTAAATTCTTCATTTTCAATCAACTATTTGTTTCTCGTTAAAATACTGATTAAGATATTGAAAAGGGGAGAAGTTCGGTTTTTATTGCATATATCGACGTTTCAGCTGGAATAGAGCAGTTTTACGTGTACATCTTCAGTTGGTAATATAAACGGAAAATCAAGAACATTTTAGTTAATTCTAATGAAAACACATTGTTTTTTATCATTTGTATTGGAAACAACATTGTCATATGTCTTTTCTTGGATCTAAATAATACGAAACCTCGCTCTATGATTTGAAGTTAAATCCTCAAATATGGTAAAATAGTGACTTTTTCACGTTAATCATGAAATTTGATATTACGTAAATATATTCATTTTTACCAATATTTCGATACAATTTCATGTAGTATCACGATATGTGATTTGACCTTCAAATCTCAGAATGTCACATAATATAGCATTTTAAGCAAGTTTTCTTGCATTTTATTTCGTACGAAAAACATCAAATTTAGCAATATTTTGACGTTTATCATCCCCTTTTCCTTTATGTAATTTAAACATAATATAATCGAATTAGGCAATATTTTGCCGTTTTTCCACGTTTTTGTGAATTTTCAGTTTATTGTCATGTATTCATTATATATACAATAAAAATGATGCAAACACATAATTGATTAGATAATAACTTTAAATACTTCATTTTCAATCAACTATTTGTTTCTCGTTAGAATACTGAGTAAGATATTGAAAAGGGGAGAAGTTCGGTTTTTATTGCATATATCGACGTTTCAGCCGGATTAGAGCGGTTTTACGTGTACATCTTCCATCGGTAATATAAACGGAAAATCAAGAACCATTTAGTTAATTCTTATGAAAACACATTGATTTTTATCATTTGTATTGGAAACAACATTGTCATATGTCTTTTCTTGGATCTAAATAATACGAAACCTCGCTCTATGATTTGAAGTTAAAATCCTCAAATATGGTAAAATAGTGACTTTTTCACGTTAATCATGTAGTTTGATATTACGTAAATATATTCATTTTTACTAATATTTCGATACTATTTCATGTAGTATCACGATATGTGATTTGGCCTTCAAATCTCAGAATGTCACATAATATTGCATTTTAAGCAAGTTTTCTTGCATTTTGTGCCGTACGAAAAATCATCGAATTTAGCAATATTTTGACGTTTATCATCCCCTTTTCCTTTATGTGATTTAAACAAAATATTATCGAATTAGGCAATATTTTGCCGTTTATCCACGTTTTTGTAAATTTTCAGTTTATGGGTATTAATTCATTATATATACGATAAAAATGATGCAAACACATAATTGATTAGATAATAACCTTAAATACTAAATTTTCAATCAACTATTTGTTTCTCGTTAAAATACTGAGTAAGATATTGAAAAGGGGAGAAGTTCTGTTTTTATTGCATATATCGACGTTTCAGCCGGGATAGAGATGTTTTCGTGTACATCTTCCACCGGTAATATAAACGGAAAATCAGGAACATTTTAGTTAATTCTAATGAAAACACATTGATTTTTATCATTTGTATTGGAAACAACATTGTCATATGTCCTTTCTTGGATCTAAATAATACGAAAGTTCGCTCTATGATATGTAGTTAAAATCCTCAAATATAGTTAAATAGTGACTTTTCACGTTTTTCATGTAGTTTGATATTACGTAAATATATTCATTTTTACCAATATTTCGATACTATTTCATGTAGTATCACGATATGTGATTTGGCCATCAAATCTCAGAATGTCACATAATATAGCATTTTAAGCAAGTTTTCTTGCATTTTAGTTCGTACGAAAAAACATCAAATTTAGCAATATTTTGACGTTTATCATCCCCTTTTCCTTTATGTAATTTAAACATAATATAATCGAATTAGGCAATATTTCGCCGTTTTTCCACGTTTTTGTGAATTTTCAGTTTATTGTAATGTATTCATTATATATACGATAAAAATGATGCAAACACATAATTGATAAGATAATAACCTTAAATGCTTAATTTTCAATCAACTATTTGATTGAATTTATTTCTTGTTAAAATACTGAGTAAGATATTGAAAAGGGGGAGAAGTTCGGTTTTTATTGCATATATCGACGTTTCAGCCGGATTAGAGCGGTTTTACGTGTACATCTTCCATCGGTAATATAAACGGAAAATCAAGAACCATTTAGTTAATTCTTATGAAAACACATTGATTTTTATCATTTGTATTGGAAACAACATTGTCATATGTCTTTTCTTGGATCTAAATAATACGAAACCTCGCTCTATGATTTGAAGTTAAAATCCTCAAATATGGTAAAATAGTGACTTTTTCACGTTAATCATGTAGTTTGATATTACGTAAATATATTCATTTTTACAAATATTTCGATACAATTTCATGTAGTATCACGATATGTTATTTGGCCTTAATCATGTAGTTTGATATTACGTAAATATATTCATTTTTACCAATATTTCAATACTATTTCATGTAGTATCACGATAAGTGATTTGGCCTTCATATCTCAGAATGTCACATAATATTGCATTTTAAGCAAGTTTTCTTGCATTTTGTGCCGTACGAAAAATCATCGAATTTAGCAATAATTTGACGTTTATCATCCCCTTTTCCTTATTTATGTGATTTAAACAAAGTATCATCGATTTAGGCAATATTTTGCCTTTTTTCAACGTTTTTGTAAATTTTCAGTTCATTGGTATTAATTCATAATATATACGATAAAAATGATGCAAACACATAATTGATTAGATAATAACCTTAAATTCTTAATTTTCAATCAACTATTTGTTTCTCGTTAAAATACTGAGTAAGATATTAAAAAGGGGAGAAGTTCTGTTTTTATTGCATATATCGACGTTTCAGCCGGAATAGAGATGTTTTCGTGTACATCTTCCGTCGGTAATATAAAAATAAAATCGGGAACATTTTAGTTAATTCTAATGAAAACACATTGATTTTTATCATTTGTATTGGAAAGAACATTTTCATGTCTTTTCTTGGATCTAAATAATACGAAACCTCGCTCTATGATATGAAGTTAAAATCCTCAAATATGGTAAAATAGTGACTTTTTCACGTTAATCATGTAGTTTGATATTACGTAAATATATTCATTTTTACCAATATTTCGATACTATTTCATGTAGTATCACGATATGTGATTTGGCCTTCAAATCTCAGAATGTCACATAATATTGCATTTTAAGCAAATTTTCTTGCATTTTGTGCCGTACGAAAAATCATCGAATTTAGCAATATTTTGACGTTGATCATCCCATTTTCTTTTATGTGATTTAAACAAAATATCATCGAATTAGGCAATATTTTGCCGTTTATCCACGTTTTTGTAAATTTTCAGTTTATGGTTATTAATTCATTATATATACGATAAAAATGATGCAAACACATAATTGATTAGATAATACCCTTAAATACTTAATTTTCAATCAACTATTTGTTTCTCGTTAAAATACTGAGTAAGATATTGAAAAGGGGAGAAGTTCTGTTTTTATTGCATATATCGACGTTTCAGCCGGGATAGAGATGTTTTCGTGTACATCTTCCACCGGTAATATAAACGGAAAATCAGGAACATTTTAGTTAATTCTAATGAAAACACATTGATTTTTATCATTTGTATTGGAAACAACATTGTCATATGTCCTTTCTTGGATCTAAATAATACGAAACCTCGCTCTATGATATGAAGTTAAAATCCTCAAATATGGTTAAATAGTGACTTTTCACGTTTTTCATGTAGTTTGATATTACGTAAATATATTCATTTTTACCAATATTTCGATACTATTTCATGTAGTATCACGATATGTGATTTGGCCTTCAAATCTCAGAATGTCACATAATATAGCATTTTAAGCAAGTTTTCTTGCATTTTATTTCGTACGAAAAAACATCAAATTTAGCAATATTTTGACGTTGATCATCCCCTTTTCCTTTATGTAATTTAAACATAATATAATCGAATTAGGCAATATTTTGCCGTTTTTCCACGTTTTTGTGAATTTTCAGTTTATTGTAATGTATTCATTATATATACGATAAAAATGATGCAAACACATAATTGATTAGATAATAACCTTAAATACTTAATTTTCAATCAACTATTTGATTGAATTTGTTTCTCGTTAAAATACTGAGTAAGATATTGAAAAGGGGAGAAGTTCGGTTTTTATTGCATATACCGACGTTTCAGCCGGATTAGAGCGGTTTTACGTGTACATCTTCCATCGGTAATATAAACGGAATATCAAGAACATTTTAGTTAATTCTAATGAAAACACATTGTTTTTTATCATTTGTATTGGAAACAAAATTGTCATATGTCTTTTTTTTTATCTAAATAATACGAAACCTCGCTCTATGATTTGAAGTTAAAATCCTCAAATATGGTAAAATAGTGATTTTTTCACGTTAATCATGGAGTTTGATATTACGTAAATATATTTATTTTTACCAAAATTTCGATACTATTTCATGTAGTATCACGATATGTGATTAGGCCTTCAAATCTCAGAATGTCGCATAATAAAATCCACGTAAATATATTCATTTTTACCAATATTTCGATACAACTTCATGTAGTATCACGATATGTGATTTGGCCGTCAAATCATAGAATTTCGCATAATATTGCATTTTAAGCAAGTTTTCTTGCATTTTGTTTCGTACGACAAATCATCAAATTTAGCAATATTTTGACGTTTATCATCCCCTTTCCCTTATGTGATTTAAACATAATATCATCGAATTAGGCAATATTTTTCTGTTTTTCCACGTTTTTGTGAATTTTCAGTCTATGGGTATTAATTCATTATATATACGATAAAAATGATGCAAATACATAATTGTTTAGATAATAACCTTAAATACTTCATTTTCAATCATCTATTTGTTTCTCGTTAAAATACTGAGTAAGATATTTAAAAGGGGAGAAGTTCGGTTTTTATTGCATATATCGACGTTTCAGCAGGATTAGAGCGGTTTTACGTGTACATCTTCCATCGGTAATACAAATGGAATATCAAGAACATTTTAGTTAATTCTAATGAAAACACTTTGTTTTTTCTCAGTTGTTTTGGAAACAACATTGTCATATGTCTTTTCTTGGATCTAAATAATACGAAACCTCGCCCTAAGATTTGAAGTTAAAATCCTCAAATATGGTAAAATAGTGACTTTTTCACGTTAATCATGTAGTTTGATATTACGTAAATATATTCATTTTTACCAATATTTTGATACTATTTCATGCAGTATCACGATATGTGATTTGGCCTTCAAATCTCAGAATGTCGCATAATATTGCATTTTAAGCAAGTTTTCTTGCATTTTGTGCTGTAAGAAAATTATCGAATTTAGCAATATTTTGACGTTTATCATCACCTTTTCCTTTATGTGATTTAAACAAAATATCTTCGAATTAAGCAATATTTTGCCGTTTTTCCAAGTTTTTGTGAATTTTCAGTTCATGGGTATTAATTCATTATATATACGATAAAAATGATGCAAACACATAATTGATTAGATAATAACCTTAAATACTTCATTTTCAATCAACTATTTGTTTCTCGTTAAAATACTGAGTAAGATATTGAAAAGTGGAGAAGTTCGGTTTTTATTGCATATATCGACGTTTCAGCCGGAATAGAGCGGTTTTACGTGTTCATCTTCCATCGGTAATATAAACGAAAAATCGAGAACATTTTAGTTAATTCTAATAAAAGCACATTGATTTTTATCATTTGTATTGGAAATAACATTGTCATATGTCTTTTCTTGGATCTAAATAATACGAAACCTCGCTATATGATTTGACGTTAAAATCTTCAAATATGGTAAAATAGTGACTTTTTTCAAGTTTTTCATGGAGTTTGATATTACGTAAATATATTCATTTTTACCAATATTTCGATACTATTTCATGTAGTATCACGATGTGATTTGGCCATCAAATCTCAGAATTTCGCATAATATTGCATTTAAGCAAGTTTTCTTGCATTTTGTTTCGTACGAAAAATCATCAAATTTAGCAATATTTTGACGTTTATCATCCCCTTTTCACTTATGAGACTTAAACATAATATCATCGAATTAGGCAATATTTTGCCGTTTTTCCACGTTTTTGTGAATTTTCAGTTTATTGTTATTAATTCATTAAATTTACGATAAAAATGATGCAAACACATAATTGATTATAAATTAACCTTAAATACTTCATTTTCAATCAACCATTTGTTTCTCGTTAAAATACTGCATTTTGTTTCGTACGAAAAATCATCAAATTTAGCAATATTTTGACGTTTATCATCCCCTTTTCCTTTATGTGATTTAAACATAATATCATCGCATTAGGCAATATTTTGCCGTTTTCCCACGTTTTTGTGAATTATTAGCTTATTGTTATTAATTCATTAAATATACGATAAAAATGATGCAAACACATAATTGATTAGATAATAACCTTAAATACTTCATTTTTAATCATCTATTTGTTTCTCGTTAAAATACTGTGTAAGATATTGAAAAGGGGAGAAGTTCGGTTTTTATTGCATATATCGACGTTTCAGCAGCATTAGAGCGGTTTTACGTTTACATCTTCCATCGGTAATATAAACGGAATATCAAGAACATTTTAGTTAATTCTAATGAAAACACATTGTTTTTTATCATTTGTATTGGAAACAACATTTTCATGTCTTTTCTTGGATCTAAATAATACTCGCTCTATGATTTGTAGTTAAAATCCGCAAATGTGGTAAAATAGTGACTTTTTCACGTTAATCATGTAGTTTGATATTACGTAAATATATATTTATTTTTACCAATATTTCGATACTATTTCATGTAGTATCACGATATGTGATTTGGCCTTCAAATCTAAAAATGTCGCATAATATATCATTTTAAGCAATTTTTCTTGCATTTTGTGCTGTACGAAAAATCATCGAATTTAGCAATATTTTGACGTTTATCATCCCCTGTTCCTTTATGTGTTTTAAACAAAATTTCATCGAATTAGGCAATATTTTGCCATTTTTCCACGTTTTTGTAAATTTTCAGTTTATTGGTATTAATTTATTATATATACGATAAAAATGATGCAAACACATAATTGATTAGATAATAACCTTAAATTCTTCATTTTTAATCAACTATTTGTTTCTCGTTAAAATACTGAGTAAGATATTGAAAAGGGAAGAAGTTCTGTTTTTATTGCATATATCGACGTTTCAGCCGGAATAGAGATGTTTTCGTGTACATCTTCCATCGGTAATATAAACATAAAATCGGGAACATTTTAGTTAATTCTAATGAAAACACATTGGTTTTTATCATTTGTATTGGAAACAACATTGTCATATGTCCTTTCTTGGATCTAAATAATACGAAACCTCGCTCTATGATATGAAGTTAAAATCCTCAAATATGGTTAAATAGTGACTTTTCACGTTTTTCATGTAGTTTGATATTACGTAATTATATTTATTTTTACCAATATTTCGATACTATTTCATGTAGTATCACGATATGTGATTTGGCCTTCAAATCTCAGAATGTCACATAATATAGCATTTTAAGCAAGTTTTCTTGCCTTTTATTTCGTACGAAAAAACATCAAATTTAGCAATATTTTGACGTTTATCATCCCCTTTTCCTTTATGTAATTTAAACATAATATAATCGAATTAGGCAATATTTTGCCGTTTTTCCACGTTTTTGTGAATTTTCAGTTTATTGTAATGTATTCATTATATATACGATAAAAATGATGCAAACACATAATTGATTAGATAATAACCTTAAATACTTAATTTTCAATCAACTATTTGATTGAATTTGTTTCTCGTTAAAATACTGAGTAAGATATTGAAAAGATGAGAAGTTCGGTTTTTATTGCATATATCGAAGTTACAGCCGGATTAGAGCGGTTTTACGTGTACATCTTCCATCGGCAATATAAACGGAAAATCAAGAACCATTTAGTTAATTCTTATGAAAACACATTGATTTTTATCATTTGTATTGGAAACAACATTGTCATATGTCTTTTCTTGGATCTAAATAATACGAAACCTCGCTCTATGATTTGAAGTTAAAATCCTCAAATATGGTAAAATAGTGACTTTTTCACGTTAATCATGTAGTTTGATATTACGTAAATATATTCATTTTTACCAATATTTCGATACTATTTCATGTAGTATCACGATATGTGATTTGGCCTTCAAATCTGAGAATTTCGCATAATATTGTATTTTAAGCAAGTTTTCTTGCATTTTGTTTCGTACGAAAAATCATCGAATTTAGCAATATTTTGACGTTTATCATCCCCTTTTCCTTCATGTGATTTAAACAAAATATTATCGAATTAGGCAATATTTTGCCGTTTTTCCACTTTTTTGTGAATTTTCAGTTTATGGGTATTAATTCATTATATATACGATAAAAATGATGCAAACACATAATTGATTAGATAATAACGTTAAATACTTAATTTTCAATCAACTATTTGTTTCTCGTTAAAATACTGAGTAAGATATTGAAAAGGGGAGAAGTTCGGTTTTTATTGCATATATCGACGTTTCAGCCGGATTAGAGCGGTTTTACGTGTACATCTTCCATCGGTAATATAAACGGAAAATCAAGAACCATTTAGTTAATTCTTATGAAAACACATTGATTTTTATCATTTGTATTGGAAACAACATTGTCGTATGTCTTTTCTTGGATCTAAATAATACGAAACCTCGCTCTATGATTTGAAGTTAAAATCCTCAAATATGGTAAAATAGTGACTTTTTCACGTTAATCATGTAGTTTGATATTACGTAAAAATATTAATTTTTACCAATATTTCGATACTATTTTATGTAGTATCACGATATGTGATTTGGCCTTCAAATCTCAGAATGTCACATAATATTGCATTTTAAGCAAGTTTTCTTGCATTTTGTGCCGTACGAAAAATCATCGAATTTAACAATATTTTGACGTTTATCATCCCCTTTTTCTTTATGTGATTTAAACAAAATATCATCGAATTAGGCAATATTTTGCCGTTTTTCCACGTTTTTGTGAATTTCAGTTCATAGGTATTAATTCATTATATATACGATAAAAATGATGCAAACACATTATTGATTAGATAATAACCTTAAATACTTAATTTTCAATCAACTATTTGTTTCTCGTTAAAATACTGAGTAAGATATTGAAAAGGGGAGAAGTTCGGTTTTTATTGCATATATCGACGTTTCAGCCGGAATAGAGCAGTTTTACGTGTACATCTTCCATCGGCAATATAAATGAAAAATCAAGAACATTTTAGTTAATTCTAATGAAAACACATTGTTTTTTATCATTTGTATTGGAAACAACATTGTCATATGTCTTTTCTTTGATATAAATAATACGAAACTTCGCTCTATGGTTTGAAGTTAAAATCCTCATATATGGTAAAATAGTAACTTTTTCACGTTAATCATGTAGTTTGATATTACGTAAATATATTCATTTTTACCAATATTTCGATACTATTTCATGAAGTATCACGATATGTGATTTGGCCTTCAATATCTGAGAATTTCGCATAATATTGTATTTTAAGCAAGTTTTCTTGCATTTTGTTTCGTACGAAAAATCATCGAATTTAGCAATATTTTGACGTTTATCATCCCCTTTTCCTTTATGTGATTTAAACAAAATATCATCGAATTAGGCAATATTTTGCCGTTTTTCCACGTTTTTGTAAATTTTCAGTTTATGGGTATTAATTCATTATATATACGATAAAAATGATGCAAACACATAATTGATTAGATTCCTTAAATTCTTCATTTTCAATCAACTATTTGTTTCTCGTTAAAATACTGAGTAAAATATTGAAAAGGGGAGAAGTTCGGTTTTTATTGCAGGTATCGACGTTTCAGCCGGAATAGAGCAGTTTTATGTGTACATCTTCCATCGGTAATATAAACGGAAAATCAAGAACATTTTAGTTAATTCTAATGAAAACACATTGTTTTTTATCATTTGTATTGGAAACAACATTGTCATATGTCTTTTTTTGGATCTAAATAATACGAAACCTCGCTCTATGATTTGAAGTTAAAATCCTCAAACATGGTAAAATAGTGACTTTTTCAGGTTAATCAAGTAGTTTGATATTACGTAAATATATTCATTTTTACCAATATTTCGATTCTATTTCATGTAGTATCACGATATGTGATTTGGCCTTCAAATCTCAGAATGTCACTTAATATAGCATTTTAAGCAAGTTTTCTTGCATTTTATTTCGTACGAAAAAACATCAAATTTAGCAATATTTTGACGTTTTTATCATCCCCTTTTCCTCTGTGTAATTTAAACATAATATAATCGAATTAGGCAATATTTTGCCGTTTTTCCACGTTTTTGTGAATTTTCAGTGTTTTGTAAGGTATTCATTATATATACGATATAAATGATGCAAACACATTATTGATTAGATAATAACCTTAAATACTTCCTTTTCAATCAACTATTTGTTTCTCGTTAGAATACTGAGTAAGATATTGAAAAGGGGAGAAGTTCGGTTTTTATTGCATATATCGACGTTTCAGCCGGATTAGAGCGGTTTTACGTGTACATCTTCCATCGGTAATATAAACGGAATATCAAAAACAATTTAGTTAATTCTAATGAAAACACATTGTTTTTTTATCATTTGTATTGGAAACAACATTGTCATATGTCTTTTCTTGGATCTAAATAATACTCGCTCTATGGTTTGAAGTTAAAATCCTCAAATATGGTAAAATAGTAACTTTTTCACGTTAATCATGTAGTTTGATATTACGTAAATATATTCATTTTTACCAATATTTCGATACTATTTCATGAAGTATCACGATATGTGATTTGGCCTTCAAATCAGAGAATTTCGCATAATATTGTATTTTAAGCAAGTTTTCTTGCATTTTGTTTCGTACGAAAAATCATCGAATTTAGCAATATTTTGACGTTTATCATCCGCTTTTCCTTCAAGTGATTTAAACAAAATATCATCGAATTAATCAATATTTTGCCGTTTTCCTCGTTTTTGTGAATTTTCAGTTTATGGGTATTAATTCATTATATATACGATAAAAATGATGCAAACACATAATTGATTAGATAATAACGTTAAATACTTAATTTTCAATCAACTATTTTTTTCTCGTTAAAATACTGAGTAAGATATTGAAAAGGGAAGAAGTTCTGTTTTTATTGCATATATCGACGTTTCAGCCGGATTAGAGCGGTTTTACATGTACATCTTCCATCGGTAATCTAAACGGAATATCAAGAACATTTTAGTTATTTCTAATGAAAACACATTGTTTTTTATCATTTGTATTGGAAACAACATTGTCATATGTCTTTTCTTTGATATAAATAATACGAAGCCTCGCTCTATGGTTTGAAGTTAAAATCCTCAAATATGGTAAAATAGTAACTTTTTCACGTTAATCATGTAGTTTGATATTACGTAAATATATTCATTTTTACCAATATTTCGATACTATTTCATGAAGTATCACGATATGTGATTTGGCCTTCAAATCTGAGAATTTCGCATAATATTGTATTTTAAGCAAGTTTTCTTGCATTTTGTTTCGTACGAAAAATCATCGAATTTAGCAATATTTTGACGTTTATCATCCCCTTTTCCTTCATGTGATTTAAACAAAATATCATCGAATTAGGCAATATTTTGCCGTTTTTCCATGTTTTTGTGAATTTTCAGTTTATGGGTATTAATTCATTATATATACGATAAAAATGATGCAAACACATAATTGATTAGATAATAACGTTAAATACTTAATTTTCAATCAACTATTTGTTTCTCGATAAAATACTGAGTAAGATATTGAAAAGGGGAGAAGTTCGGTTTTTATTGCATATATCGACGTTACAGCCGGGATAGAGATGTTTTCGTGTACATCTTCCACCGGTAATATAAACGGAAAATCAGGAACATTTTAGTTAATTCTAATGAAAACACATTGATTTTTATCATTTGTATTGGAAACAACATTGTCATATGTCCTTTCTTGGATCTAAATAATACGAAACCTCGCTCTATGATATGAAGTTAAAATCCTCAAATATGGTTAAATAGTGACTTTTCACGTTTTTCATGTAGTTTGATATTACGTAAATATATTCAATTTTACCAATATTTCGATACTATTTCATGTAGTATCACGATATGTGATTTGGCCTTCAAATCTCAGAATGTCACATAATATAGCATTTTAAGCAAGTTTTCTTGCCTTTTATTTCGTACGAAAAAACATCAAATTTAGCAATATTTTGACGTTTATCATCCCCTTTTCCTTTATGTAATTTAAACATAATATAATCGAATTAGGCAATATTTTGTCGTTTTTCCACGTTTTTGTGAATTTTCAGTGTTTTGTAAGGTATTCATTATATATACGATAAAAATGATGCAAACACATTATTGATTAGATCCTTAAATACTTCCTTTTCAATCAACTATTTGTTTCTCGTTAGAATAATGAGTAAGATATTGAAAAGGGGAGAAGTTCGGTTTTTATTGCATATATCGACGTTCCAGCCGGATTAGAGCGGTTTTACGTGTACATCTTCCATCGGTAATATAAACGGAATATCAAGAACAATTTAGGTAATTCTAATGAAAACACATTGTTTTTATGTCATTTGTATTGGAAACAACATTGTCATATGTCTTTTCTTGGATCTAAATAATACTCGCTCTATGGTTTGAAGTTAAAATCCTCAAATATGGTAAAATAGTAACTTTTTCACGTTAATCATGTAGTTTGATATTCCGTAAATATATTCATTTTTACCAATATTTCGATACTATTTCATGAAGTATCACGATATGTGATTTGGCCTTCAAATCAGAGAATTTCGCATAATATTGTATTTTAAGCAAGTTTTCTTGCATTTTGTTTCGTACGAAAAATCATCGAATTTAGCAATATTTTGACGTTTATCATCCCCTTTTCCTTCAAGTGATTTAAACAAAATATCATCGAATTAGGCAATATTTTGCCGTTTTTCCACGTTTTTGTGAATTTTCAGTTTATGGGTATTAATTCATTATATATACGATAAAAATGATGCAATCACATAATTGATTAGATAATAACGTTAAATACTTAATTTTCAATCAACTATTTGTTACTCGTTAAAATACTGAGTAAAATATTGAAAAGGGGAGAAGTTCGGTTTTTATTGCATATATCGACGTTTCAGCCGGATTAGAGCGGTTTTACGTGTACATCTTCCATCGGTAATATAAACGGAATATCAAGAACAATTTAGTTAATTCTAATGAAAACACATTGTTTTTTTATCATTTGTATTGGAAACAACATTGTCATATGTCTTTTCTTTGATATAAATAATACGAAGCCTCGCTCTATGGTTTGAAGTTAAAATCCTCAAATATGGTAAAATAGTAACTTTTTCACGTTAATCATGTAGTTTGATATTACGTAAATATATTCATTTTTACCAATATTTCGATACTATTTCATGAAGTATCACGATATGTGATTTGGCCTTCAAATCTGAGAATTTCGCATAATATTGTATTTTAAGCAAGTTTTCTTGCATTTTGTTTCGTACGAAAAATCATCGAATTTAGCAATATTTTGACGTTTATCATCCCCTTTTCCTTCATGTGATTTAAACAAAATATCATCGAATTAGGCAATATTTTGCCGTTTTTCCACGTTTTTGTGAATTTTCAGTTTATGGGTATTAATTCATTATATATACGATAAAAATGATGCAAACACATAATTGATTAGATAATAACGTTAAATACTTAATTTTCAATCAACTATTTGTTTCTCGATAAAATACTGAGTAAGATATTGAAAAGTTGAGAAGTTCGGTTTTTATTGCATATATCGACGTTACAGCCGGGATAGAGATGTTTTCGTGTACATCTTCCACCGGTAATATAAACGGAAAATCAGGAACATTTTAGTTAATTCTAATGAAAACACATTGATTTTTATCATTTGTATTGGAAACAACATTGTCATATGTCCTTTCTTGGATCTAAATAATACGAAACCTCGCTCTATGATATGAAGTTAAAATCCTCAAATATGGTTAAATAGTGACTTTTCACGTTTTTCATGTAGTTTGATATTACGTAAATATATTCATTTTTACCAATATTTCGATACTATTTCATGTAGTATCATGATATGTGATTTGGCCTTCAAATCTCAGAATGTCACATAATATAGCATTTTAAGCAAGTTTTCTTGCATTTTATTTCGTACGAAAAAACATCAAATTTAGCAATATTTTGACGTTTATCATCCCCTTTTCCTTTATGTAATTTAAACATAATATAATCGAATTAGGCAATATTTTGCCGTTTTTCCACGTTTTTGTGAATTTTCAGTGTTTTGTAAGGTATTCATTATGTATACGGTAAAAATGATGCAAACACATTATTGATTAGATAATAACCTTAAATACTTCCTTTTCAATCAACTATTTGTTTCTCGTTAGAATACTGAGTAAGATATTGAAAAGGGGAGAAGTTCGGTTTTTATTGCATATATCGACGTTTCAGCCGGATTAGAGCGGTTTTACGTGTACATCTTCCATCGGTAATATAAACGGAATATCAAGAACAATTTAGGTAATTCTAATGAAAACACATTGTTTTTATATCATTTGTATTGGAAACAACATTGTCATATGTCTTTTCTTGGATCTAAATAATACTCGCTCTATGGTTTGAAGTTAAAATCCTCAAATATGGTAAAATAGTAACTTTTTCACGTTAATCATGTAGTTTGATATTACGTAAATATATTCATTTTTACCAATATTTCGATACTATTTCATGAAGTATCACGATATGTGATTTGGCCTTCAAATCAGAGAATTTCGCATAATATTGTATTTTAAGCAAGTTTTCTTGCATTTTGTTTCGTACGAAAAATCATCGAATTTAGCAATATTTTGACGTTTATCATCCCCTTTTCCTTCAAGTGATTAAAACAAAATATCATCGAATTAGGCAATATTTTGCCGTTTTTCCACGTTTTTGTGAATTTTCAGTTTATGGGTATTAATTCATTATATATACGATAAAAATGATGCAATCACATAATTGATTAGATAATAACGTTAAATACTTCATTTTCAATCAACTATTTGTTTCTCGTTAAAATACTGAGTAAGATATTGAAAAGGGGAGAAGTTCGGTTTTTATTGCATATATCGACGTTTCAGCCGGATTAGAGCTGTTTTACGTGTACATCTTCCATCGGTAATATAAACGGAAAATCAAGAACCATTTAGTTAATTCTTATGAAAACACATTGTTTGTTTTTGTATTGGAAACCATTCTAATCATTTGTATTATAAACAACATTGTCATATGTCTTTTCTTGGATCTAAATAATACTCGCTCTATGATTTGAAGTTAAAATCCTCAAATATGGTAAAATAGTAACTTTTTCACCTTAATCATGTAGTTTGATATTACGTAAATATATTCATTTTTACCATTATTTTGATACTATTTCATGTAGTATCACGATATGTGATTTGGCATTCAAATCTCAGAATTTCGCATAATATTGCATTTTAAGTAAGTTTTCTTGCATTTGTGCCGTACGAATAATCATCGAATTTAGCAATATTTCGACGTTTATCATCCCCTTTTCCTTTATGTGATTTAAACAAAATATCATCGAATTTGGCAATATTTTGCCGTTTTTCCACGTTTTTGTAAATTTTCAGTTTATGGGTATTAATTCATTATATATACTATAAAAATGATGCAAACACATAATTGATTAGATAATAACCCTAAATACTTCATTTTCAATCAACTATTTGTTTCTCGTTAAAATACTGAGTAAGATATTGAAAAGGGGAGAAGTTCGGTTTTTATTGCATATATCGACGTTTCAGCCGGATTAGATCGGTTTTACGTGTACATCTTCCATCGGCAATATAAACGGAAAATCAAGAACCATTTAGTTAATTCTTATGAAAACACATTGATTTTTATCATTTGTATTGGAAACAACATTGTCATATGTCTTTTCTTGGATCTAAATAATACGAAACCTCGCTCTATGATTTGAAGTTAAAATCCTCATATATGGTAAAATAGTGACTTTTTCACGTTAATCATGTAGTTTGATATTACGTAAATATATTCATTTTTACCAATATTTCGATACTATTTTATGTAGTATCACGATATGTGATTTGGCCTTCAAATCTCAGAATGTCACATAATATTGCATTTTAAGCAAGTTTTCTTGCATTTTGTGCCGTAGGAAAAATCATCGAATTTAGCAATATTTTGACGTTTATCATCCCCTTTTCCTTTATGTAATTTAAACATAATATTATCGAATTAGGCAATATTTTGCCGTTTTTCCACGTTTTTGTGAATTTTCAGTGTTTTGTAAGGTATTCATTATATATACGATAAAAATGATGCAAACACATTATTGATTAGATATAACCTTAAATACTTCCTTTTCAATCAACTATTTGTTTCTCGTTAGAATAATGAGTAAGATATTGAAAAGGGGAGAAGTTCGGTTTTTATTGCATATATCGACGTTTCAGCCGGATTAGAGCGGTTTTACGTGTACATCTTCCATCGGTAATATAAACGGAATTTCAAGAACAATTTAGTTAATTCTAATGAAAACAAATTGTTTTTTTATCATTTGTATTGGAAACAACATTGTCATATGTCTTTTCTTGGATCTAAATAATACTCGCTCTATGGTTTGAAGTTAAAATCCTCAAATATGGTAAAATAGTACCTTTTTTACGTTAATCATGTAGTTTGATATTACGTAAATATATTCATTTTTACCAATATTTCGATACTATTTCATGAAGTATCACGATATGTGATTTGGCCTTCAAATCAGAGAATTTCGCATAATATTGTATTTTAAGCAAGTTTTCTTGCATTTGTGCCGTACGAATAATCATCGAATTTAGCAATATTTTGACGTTTATCATCCCCTTTTCCTTTATGTGATTTAAACAAAATATCATCGAATTTGGCAATATTTTGCCGTTTTTCCACGTTTTTGTAAATTTTCAGTTTATGGGTATTAATTCATTATATATACTATAAAAATGATGCAAACACATAATTGATTAGATAATAACCCTAAATACTTCATTTTCAATCAACTATTTGTTTCTCGTTAAAATACTGAGTAAGATATTGAAAAGGGGAGAAGTTCGGTTTTTATTGCATATATCGACGTTTCAGCCGGATTAGAGCGGTTTTACATGTACATCTTCCATCGGTAATCTAAACGGAATATCAAGAACATTTTAGTTAATTCTAATGAAAACACATTGTTTTTTATCATTTGTATTGGAAACAACATTGTCATATGTCTTTTCTTTGATATAAATAATACGAAACCTCGCTCTATGGTTTGAAGTTAAAATCCTCAAATATGGTAAAATAGTAACTTTTTCACGTTAATCATGTAGTTTGATATTACGTAAATATATTCATTTTTACCAATATTTCGATACTATTTCATGAAGTATCACGATATGTGATTTGGCCTTCAAATCTGAGAATTTCGCATAATATTGTATTTTAAGCAAGTTTTCTTGCATTTTGTTTCGTACGAAAAATCATCGAATTTAGCAATATTTTGACGTTTATCATCCCCTTTTCCTTCATGTGATTTAAACAAAATATCATCGAATTAGGCAATATTTTGCCGTTTTTCCACGTTTTTGTGAATTTTCAGTTTATGGGTATTAATTCATTATATATACGATAAAAATGATGCAAACACATAATTGATTAGATAATAACGTTAAATACTTAATTTTCAATCAACTATTTGTTTCTCGATAAAATACTGAGTAAGATATTGAAAAGGGGAGAAGTTCGGTTTTTATTGCATATATCGACGTTACAGCCGGGATAGAGATGTTTTCGTGTACATCTTCCACCGGTAATATAAACGGAAAATCAGGAACATTTTAGTTAATTCTAATGAAAACACATTGATTTTTATCATTTGTATTGGAAACAACATTGTCATATGTCCTTTCTTGGATCTAAATAATACGAAACCTCGCTCTATGATATGAAGTTAAAATCCTCAAATATGGTTAAATAGTGACTTTTCACGTTTTTCATGTAGTTTGATATTACGTAAATATATTCATTTTTACCAATATTTCGATACTATTTCATGTAGTATCACGATATGTGATTTGGCCTTCAAATCTCAGAATGTCACATAATATAGCATTTTAAGCAAGTTTTCTTGCATTTTATTTCGTACGAAAAAACATCAAATTTAGCAATATTTTGACGTTTATCATCCCCTTTTCCTTTATGTAATTTAAACATAATATAATCGAATTAGGCAATATTTTGCCGTTTTTCCACGTTTTTGTGAATTTTCAGTGTTTTGTAAGGTATTCATTATGTATACGGTAAAAATGATGCAAACACATTATTGATTAGATAATAACCTTAAATACTTCCTTTTCAATCAACTATTTGTTTCTCGTTAGAATACTGAGTAAGATATTGAAAAGGGGAGAAGTTCGGTTTTTATTGCATATATCGACGTTTCAGCCGGATTAGAGCGGTTTTACGTGTACATCTTCCATCGGTAATATAAACGGAATATCAAGAACAATTTAGGTAATTCTAATGAAAACACATTGTTTTTATATCATTTGTATTGGAAACAACATTGTCATATGTCTTTTCTTGGATCTAAATAATACTCGCTCTATGGTTTGAAGTTAAAATCCTCAAATATGGTAAAATAGTAACTTTTTCACGTTAATCATGTAGTTTGATATTACGTAAATATATTCATTTTTACCAATATTTCGATACTATTTCATGAAGTATCACGATATGTGATTTGGCCTTCAAATCAGAGAATTTCGCATAATATTGTATTTTAAGCAAGTTTTCTTGCATTTTGTTTCGTACGAAAAATCATCGAATTTAGCAATATTTTGACGTTTATCATCCCCTTTTCCTTCAAGTGATTAAAACAAAATATCATCGAATTAGGCAATATTTTGCCGTTTTTCCACGTTTTTGTGAATTTTCAGTTTATGGGTATTAATTCATTATATATACGATAAAAATGATGCAATCACATAATTGATTAGATAATAACGTTAAATACTTAATTTTCAATCAACTATTTGTTTCTCGTTAAAATACTGAGTAAGATATTGAAAAGGGGAGAAGTTCGGTTTTTATTGCATATATCGACGTTTCAGCCGGATTAGAGCTGTTTTACGTGTACATCTTCCATCGGTAATATAAACGGAAAATCAAGAACCATTTAGTTAATTCTTATGAAAACACATTGTTTGTTTTTGTATTGGAAACCATTCTAATCATTTGTATTATAAACAACATTGTCATATGTCTTTTCTTGGATCTAAATAATACTCGCTCTATGATTTGAAGTTAAAATCCTCAAATATGGTAAAATAGTAACTTTTTCACCTTAATCATGTAGTTTGATATTACGTAAATATATTCATTTTTACCATTATTTTGATACTATTTCATGTAGTATCACGATATGTGATTTGGCATTCAAATCTCAGAATTTCGCATAATATTGCATTTTAAGTAAGTTTTCTTGCATTTGTGCCGTACGAATAATCATCGAATTTAGCAATATTTCGACGTTTATCATCCCCTTTTCCTTTATGTGATTTAAACAAAATATCATCGAATTTGGCAATATTTTGCCGTTTTTCCACGTTTTTGTAAATTTTCAGTTTATGGGTATTAATTCATTATATATACTATAAAAATGATGCAAACACATAATTGATTAGATAATAACCCTAAATACTTCATTTTCAATCAACTATTTGTTTCTCGTTAAAATACTGAGTAAGATATTGAAAAGGGGAGAAGTTCGGTTTTTATTGCATATATCGACGTTTCAGCCGGATTAGATCGGTTTTACGTGTACATCTTCCATCGGCAATATAAACGGAAAATCAAGAACCATTTAGTTAATTCTTATGAAAACACATTGATTTTTATCATTTGTATTGGAAACAACATTGTCATATGTCTTTTCTTGGATCTAAATAATACGAAACCTCGCTCTATGATTTGAAGTTAAAATCCTCATATATGGTAAAATAGTGACTTTTTCACGTTAATCATGTAGTTTGATATTACGTAAATATATTCATTTTTACCAATATTTCGATACTATTTTATGTAGTATCACGATATGTGATTTGGCCTTCAAATCTCAGAATGTCACATAATATTGCATTTTAAGCAAGTTTTCTTGCATTTTGTGCCGTAGGAAAAATCATCGAATTTAGCAATATTTTGACGTTTATCATCCCCTTTTCCTTTATGTAATTTAAACATAATATTATCGAATTAGGCAATATTTTGCCGTTTTTCCACGTTTTTGTGAATTTTCAGTGTTTTGTAAGGTATTCATTATATATACGATAAAAATGATGCAAACACATTATTGATTAGATATAACCTTAAATACTTCCTTTTCAATCAACTATTTGTTTCTCGTTAGAATAATGAGTAAGATATTGAAAAGGGGAGAAGTTCGGTTTTTATTGCATATATCGACGTTTCAGCCGGATTAGAGCGGTTTTACGTGTACATCTTCCATCGGTAATATAAACGGAATTTCAAGAACAATTTAGTTAATTCTAATGAAAACAAATTGTTTTTTTATCATTTGTATTGGAAACAACATTGTCATATGTCTTTTCTTGGATCTAAATAATACTCGCTCTATGGTTTGAAGTTAAAATCCTCAAATATGGTAAAATAGTACCTTTTTTACGTTAATCATGTAGTTTGATATTACGTAAATATATTCATTTTTACCAATATTTCGATACTATTTCATCTAGTATCACGATATGTTATTTGGCCTTCAAATCTCAGAATTTCGCATAATATTGCATTTTAAGCAAGTTTTCTTGCATTTTGTTTCGTACGAAAAATCATCGAATTTAGAAATATTTTGACGTTTATCATCCCCTTTTCCTTCATGTGATTTAAACAAAATATCATCGAATTAGGCAATATTTTGCCGTTTTTCCACGTTTTTGTGAATTTTCAGTTTATGGGTATTAATTCATTATATATACGATAAAAATGATGCAAACACATAATTGATTAGATAATAACGTTAAATACTTAATTTTCAATCAACTATTTGTTTCTCGTGAAAATACTGAGTAAGATATTGAAAAGGGGAGAAGTTTGGTTTTTATTGCATATATCGACGTTTCAGCCGGATTAGAGCGGTTTTACGTGTACATTTTCCATCGGTAATATAAACGGAAAATCAAGAACCATTTAGTTAATTCTTATGAAAACACATTGTTTGTGTTTGTATTGGAAACCATTCTAATCATTTGTATTGGAAACAACATTGTCATATGTCTTTTCTTGGATCTAAATAATACTCGCTCTATGATTTGAAGTTAAAATCCTCAAATATGGTAAAATAGTAACTTTTTCACCTTAATCATGTAGTTTGATATTACGTAAATATATTCATTTTTACCATTATTTCGATACTATTTCATGTAGTATCACGATATGTGATTTGGCCTTCAAATCTCAGAATTTCGCATAATATTGCATTTTAAGTAAGTTTTCTTGCATTTGTGCCGTACGAATAATCATCGAATTTAGCAATATTTTGACGTTTATCATCCCCTTTTCCTTTATGTGATTTAAACAAAATATCATCGAATTTGGCAATATTTTGCCGTTTTTCCACGTTTTTGTAAATTTTCAGTTTATGGGTATTAATTCATTATATATACTATAAAAATGATGCAAACACATAATTGATTAGATAATAACCCTAAATACTTCATTTTCAATCAACTATTTGCTTCTCGTTAAAATACTGAGTAAGATATTGAAAAGGGGAGAAGTTCGGTTTTTATTGCATATATCGACGTTTCAGCCGGATTAGATCGGTTTTACGTGTACATCTTCCATCGGCAATATATACGGAAAATCAAGAACCATTTAGTTAATTCTTATGAAAACACATTGATTTTTATCATTTGTATTGGAAACAACATTGTCATATGTCTTTTCTTGGATCTAAATAATACGAAACCTCGCTCTATGATTTGAAGTTAAAATCCTCATATATGGTAAAATAGTGACTTTTTCACGTTAATCATGTAGTTTGATATTACGTAAATATATTCATTTTTACCAATATTTCGATACTATTTTATGTAGTATCACGATATGTGATTTGGCCTTCAAATCTCAGAATGTCACATAATATTGCATTTTAAGCAAGTTTTCTTGCATTTTGTGCCGTAGGAAAAATCATCGAATTTAGCAATATTTTGACGTTTATCATCCCCTTTTCCTTTATGTAATTTAAACATAATATTATCGAATTAGGCAATATTTTGCCGTTTTTCCACGTTTTTGTGAATTTTCAGTGTTTTGTAAGGTATTCATTATATATACGATAAAAATGATGCAAACACATTATTGATTAGATATAACCTTAAATACTTCCTTTTCAATCAACTATTTGTTTCTCGTTAGAATAATGAGTAAGATATTGAAAAGGGGAGAAGTTCGGTTTTTATTGCATATATCGACGTTTCAGCCGGATTAGAGCGGTTTTACGTGTACATCTTCCATCGGTAATATAAACGGAATATCAAGAACAATTTAGTTAATTCTAATGAAAACACATTGTTTTTTTATCATTTGTATTGGAAACAACATTGTCATATGTCTTTTCTTGGATCTAAATAATACTCGCTCTATGGTTTGAAGTTAAAATCCTCAAATATGGTAAAATAGTAACTTTTTTACGTTAATCATGTAGTTTGCTATTACGTAAATATATTCATTTTTACCAATATTTCGATACTATTTCATGAAGTATCACGATATGTGATTTGGCCTTCAAATCAGAGAATTTCGCATAATATTGTATTTTAAGCAAGTTTTCTTGCATTTTGTTTCGTACGAAAAATCATCGAATTTAGCAATATTTTGACGTTTATCATCCCCTTTTCCTTCAAGTGATTTAAACAAAATATCATCGAATTTGGCAATATTTTGCCGTTTTTCCACGTTTTTGTGAATTTTCAGTTTATGGGTATTAATTCATTATATATACGATAAAAATGATGCAATCACATAATTGATTAGATAATAACGTTAAATAGTTAATTTTCAATCAACTATTTGTTTCTCGTTAAAATACTGAGTAAGATATTGAAAAGGGGAGAAGTTCGGTTTTTATTGCATATATCGACGTTTCAGCCGGATTAGAGCTGTTTTACGTGTACATCTTCCATCGGTAATATAAACGGAAAATCAAGAACCATTTAGTTAATTCTTATGAAATCACATCGTTTGTGTTTGTATTGGAAACCATTCTAATCATTTGTATTATAAACAACATTGTCATATGTCTTTTCTTGGATCTAAATAATACTCGCTCTATGATTTGAAGTTAAAATCCTCAAATATGGTAAAATAGTAACTTTTTCACCTTAATCATGTAGTTTGATATTACGTAAATATATTCATTTTTACCATTATTTCGATACTATTTCATGTAGTATCACGATATGTGATTTGGCCTTCAAATCTCAGAATTTCGCATAATATTGCATTTTAAGTAAGTTTTCTTGCATTTGTGCCGTACGAATAATCATCGAATTTAGCAATATTTTGACGTTTATCATCCCCTTTTCCTTTATGTGATTTAAACAAAATATCATCGAATTTGGCAATATTTTGCCGTTTTTCCACGTTTTTGTAAATTTTCAGTTTATGGGTATTAATTCATTATATATACTATAAAAATGATGCAAACACATAATTGATTAGATAATAACCCTAAATACTTCATTTTCAATCAACTATTTGTTTCTCGTTAAAATACTGAGTAAGATATTGAAAAGGGGAGAAGTTCGGTTTTTATTGCATATATCGACGTTTCAGCCGGATTAGATCGGTTTTACGTGTACATCTTCCATCGGCAATATAAACGGAAAATCAAGAACCATTTAGTTAATTCTTATGAAAACACATTGATTTTTATCATTTGTATTGGAAACAACATTGTCATATGTCGTTTCTTGGATCTAAATAATACGAAACCTCGCTCTATGATTTGAAGTTAAAATCCTCATATATGGTAAAATAGTGACTTTTTCACGTTAATCATGTAGTTTGATATTACGTAAATATATTCATTTTTACCAATATTTCGATACTATTTTATGTAGTATCACGATATGTGATTTGGCCTTCAAATCTCAGAATGTCACATAATATTGCATTTTAAGCAAGTTTTCTTGCATTTTGTGCCGTAGGAAAAATCATCGAATTTAGCAATATTTTGACGTTTATCATCCCCTTTTCCTTTATGTAATTTAAACATAATATTATCGAATTAGGCAATATTTTGCCGTTTTTCCACGTTTTTGTGAATTTTCAGTGTTTTGTAAGGTATTCATTATATATACGATAAAAATGATGCAAACACATTATTGATTAGATATAACCTTAAATACTTCCTTTTCAATCAACTATTTGTTTCTCGTTAGAATAATGAGTAAGATATTGAAAAGGGGAGAAGTTCGGTTTTTATTGCATATATCGACGTTTCAGCCGGATTAGAGCGGTTTTACGTGTACATCTTCCATCGGTAATATAAACGGAATATCAAGAACAATTTAGTTAATTCTAATGAAAACACATTGTTTTTTTATCATTTGTATTGGAAACAACATTGTCATATGTCTTTTCTTGGATCTAAATAATACTCGCTCTATGGTTTGAAGTTAAAATCCTCAAATATGGTAAAATAGTAACTTTTTTACGTTAATCATGTAGTTTGCTATTACGTAAATATATTCATTTTTACCAATATTTCGATACTATTTCATGAAGTATCACGATATGTGATTTGGCCTTCAAATCAGAGAATTTCGCATAATATTGTATTTTAAGCAAGTTTTCTTGCATTTTGTTTCGTACGAAAAATCATCGAATTTAGCAATATTTTGACGTTTATCATCCCCTTTTCCTTCAAGTGATTTAAACAAAATATCATCGAATTCGGCAATATTTTGCCGTTTTTCCACGTTTTTGTGAATTTTCAGTTTATGGGTATTAATTCATTATATATACGATAAAAATGATGCAATCACATAATTGATTAGATAATAACGTTAAATACTTAATTTTCAATCAACTATTTGTTTCTCGTTAAAATACTGAGTAAGATATTGAAAAGGGGAGAAGTTCGGTTTTTATTGCATATATCGACGTTTCAGCCGGATTAGAGCTGTTTTACGTGTACATCTTCCATCGGTAATATAAACGGAAAATCAAGAACCACTTAGTTAATTCTTATGAAAACACATCGTTTGTGTTTGTATTGGAAACCATTCTAATCATTTGTATTATAAACAACATTGTCATATGTCTTTTCTTGGATCTAAATAATACTCGCTCTATGATTTGAAGTTAAAATCCTCAAATATGGTAAAATAGTAACTTTTTCACCTTAATCATGTAGTTTGATATTACGTAAATATATTCATTTTTACCATTATTTCGATACTATTTCATGTAGTATCACGATATGTGATTTGGCCTTCAAATCTCAGAATTTCGCATAATATTGCATTTTAAGTAAGTTTTCTTGCATTTGTGCCGTACGAATAATCATCGAATTTAGCAATATTTTGACGTTTATCATCCCCTTTTCCTTTATGTGATTTAAACAAAATATCATCGAATTTGGCAATATTTTGCCGTTTTTCCACGTTTTTGTAAATTTTCAGTTTATGGGTATTAATTCATTATATATACTATAAAAATGATGCAAACACATAATTGATTAGATAATAACCCTAAATACTTCATTTTCAATCAACTATTTGTTTCTCGTTAAAATACTGAGTAAGATATTGAAAAGGGGAGAAGTTCGGTTTTTATTGCATATATCGACGTTTCAGCCGGATTAGAGCGGTTTTACGTGTACATCTTCCATCGGTAATATAAACGGAAAATCAAGAACCATTTAGTTAATTCTTATGAAAACACATTGTTTGTGTTTGTATTGGAAACCATTCTAATCATTTGTATTGGAAACAACATTGTCATATGTCTTTTCTTTGAACTAAATAATACGAAACCTCGCTCTATGATTTGAAGTTAAAATCCTCAAATATGGTAAAATAGTGACTTTTTCACGTTAATTATGTAGTTTGATATTACGTAAAAATATTCATTTTTACCAATATTTCGATACTATTTCATGTAGTATCACGATATGTGATTTGGCCTTCAAATCTCAGAATGTCACATAATATTGCATTTTAAGCAAGATTTCTTGCATTTTGTGCCGTACGAAAAATCATCGAATTTAGCAATATTTTGACGTTTATCATCCCCTTTTCCTTCATGTGATTTAAACAAAATATCATCGAATTAGGCAATATTTTGCCGTTTTTCCACGTTTTTGTGAATTTTCAGTTTATGGGTATTAATTCATTATATATACGATAAAAATGATGCAAACACATAATTGATTAGATAATAACGTTAAATACTTAATTTTCAATCAACTATTTGTTTCTCGTGAAAATACTGAGTAAGATATTGAAAAGGGGAGAAGTTTGGTTTTTATTGCATATATCGACGTTTCAGCTGGATTAGAGCGGTTTTACGTGTACATTTTCCATCGGTAATATAAACGGAAAATCAAGAACCATTTAGTTAATTCTTATGAAAACACATTGTTTGTGTTTGTATTGGAAACCATTCTAATCATTTGTATTGGAAACAACATTGTCATATGTCTTTTCTTGGATCTAAATAATACTCGCTCTATGATTTGAAGTTAAAATCCTCAAATATGGTAAAATAGTGACTTTTTCACGTTAATCATGTAGTTTGATATTACGTAAATATATTCATTTTTACCAATATTTCGATACTATTTCATGTAGTATCACGATATGTGATTTGGCCTTCAAATCTCAGAATGTCACATAATATTGCATTTTAAGCAAGTTTTCTTGCATTTTGTGCCGTACGAAAAATCATCGAATTTAGCAATATTTTGACGTTTATCATCCCCTTTTCCTTTAATGTGATTTAAACAAAATATCATCGAATTAGGCAATATTTTGCCGTTTTTCAACGTTTTTGTGAATTTTCAGTTTATTGGTATTATTTCATTATATATACGATAAAAATGATGCAAACACATAATTGATTAGATTCCTTAAATTCTTCATTTTCAATCAACTATTTGTTTCTCGTTAAAATACTGAGTAAGATATTGAAAAGGGGAGAAGTTCGGTTTTTATTGCATATATCGACGTTTCAGCCGGATTAGAGCGGTTTTACGTGTACATCTTCCAATGCTAATATAACCGGAAAATCAAGAACCATTTAGTTAATTCTTATCAAAACACATTGATTTTTATCATTTGTATTGGAAACAACATTGTCATATGTCTTTTCTTGGATCTAAATAATACGAAACCTCGCTCTATGATTTGAAGTTAAAATCCTCAAATATGGTAAAATAGTGACTTTTTCACGTTAATCATGTAGTTTGATATTACGTAAAAATATTCATTTTTACCAATATTTCGATACTATTTTATGTAGTATCACGATATGTTGTAACACAGGTTAGGGTCCCTCTCTCTACTTCTCTACCTTCTACTCCCTCTACCCGTATTCTTACTTTTTATTCTCTACCAAGGGACTCCAAAACTTTTACCAAAGCCAACTCCACGCCACTTGGTCCTAAGACGATTGACCGACTTAGGATTCTACACCCAGTATGACGTGACCTAGGCTCTGAGCAAAACCCTAGAGTCGCCTCTACGCTGCCACCACCAGACCAGCAACACAGAGCAATGATCGAGGTCTGGATCGATCACGCTAATTAATCAACCTTGGGGCTTGATCCCCACTAGTAGTTTATAACCTCGGAAACTTGAGTGTGGAATTAATTACACGGGAATGATTCGATGTTAGAATCGGCGCCCAATCCAACTCTGCCTCGTGTGGACCACGTGACCAGGACAAGTATACAAATAACCAAATGGAAACAATAAAATGCAAATTAATAACAAATTTAATTTATTAAAAGAAAACTAAAACAAAATCTAAATATGTTCATTCCCTATCACTTTAACACTCCCTACTTGACCTGAGTGGCAAATGAGAAGACTATCCCTATAATTAACAATAGCAACTATACCTTGGGCGACCAGCTCTAGATGTTGGGCTGGTCTTGGGGAGAGGTAAGATGTTTGACCTCTTATCCCAGCTGCTCCCGTTTCCACACTGATCTCTTCCTTGTCTGGTCTACCCCAGACAGAGTATTGTATCCTTCCGCCTAGTCAAAGTTCTACCCAGTTACTAGCAAGGTTTAAGTTATAACAATTAACCTCTGTTGTACTTAATTGATCCAGACTGGTTGAATTATTTTACTGAAATTAAATTACACAAACATCTAACGGCAGAGCTGTTCCCGATCACAAAAATGGTTATTAAAACTTTGAGAAATAGTAGACCTGTCAACCTTGATGACCTATGACCGCCGGTCACTCCGCCTTACAAGTTAGATCTGATTCGTGACGTCACGGATGGTGACTTAAACTCAATAATTAGAATACTCTTGATATTGTATCCAGTACTATTATACAATACAATTTTAATACAAAATGAATAAAGGCTAATTTCTCTAAATTACTGAATACTATAGGATGATTCATTATACGCAGCTATGAACAAAGCGTTGGTTATTTCCACCGCGAATTCCCCTGGGGGTCAGGTCCTCAGGTCACCATGCGGGCTCAGCTTCCCATCCTCTTTTGTCGATAAACCACTCTGGATAATTCTTACAACAGCCTAGTTTGTTACAACCCCCCCGCACAAGCACTTAGTAAACCTTGTTAATTTGTTAAAATTCACGAGGTTTAGTATCCAAACCCACAATTCAACTCATGCCACAAACAAAAGCTAACCTAACTAATAAAATTTGACAAATAATAGTCCATCATAATAAACATGTTCATATTTCATAAATTTCTCAGCTGTCAACTGACAGCAATCCTCTAACATCAGGAAACATACATCCTATCCTTACTGACATAGCTAAATAACATGTCCCTACTCTACCATCAAAGACTAGCTATTAAACTCTCTTGGCTCTTCACTAGCCAAGTCCATGTGTCCTCTAGAGCCGGCCACACCGTGCTCAAACATAAACATTAAAGTTATAACTTCAGACTGAACTTTCAGTCATCCGGGAGCGTACTACGGAACTATCAAGTTCACATCCGTGTACTAACCACTCCCCATCAATGTCAACCTTGACATGTTAAGGAACACACCTAATGTTTATTACATGTATCTAAAAAATATATAAAAAAATTCCTATACTATATCACAGGTTTCAGCTGACTGTACAGCCAAGTGTTCTCACTCACTAGAAGTGTCAATGTTTATATTGGTCCGCCTCTCCTGTGTTCAAACATTCTGCAAAAAAAATAGCACAACATAATTTTCCATAACCGTTTGTTCTGGGCTGAGACAATTACACAGGGCTTCGATTTTGATTACTGGCCAATTTATAGAGTAAAATTCATATATTATACCAGAATTATTATTTTAAATCTGTTTTTCAACATTTAAAAAATATTGTGATTCTAACTGTTTTTCAACATTTAAACAAAAGTGTCCAGATGTTCTTTACACAGATGTTCAGAGCCAACTTTGTTGTTTGTATCAATTGTTCATATTGAGTAAACGAGAAAAAAAAATAGATGCTGCTGGATGCTGAATGTAGTCGCTGACGATGACGGTGTCGATCTTGCTTCTTCTCATGTGTAGACATCAATGCCTGGTCCTCTTGTACTCCCATCCGGTACTCCTGAATGACGACAGAGTGTAGTAGAGCGGAGTGCCAAGTGACAGCTGTAGAATACTGTTACTTCGGCCATTAATCTTGCTCTCGACAGTCCACACGCCTTCATATCAATCACAGTTCACACGGCAGTCTTGATGTTAAACTTGTCGTCGCAGATGACCACAGCAGAGCAGGACTGGATGTACCAACAGTGTCTCTTAGCAGGAGTGGTGTCAGAAGGTCGTAGAGGCGGGTTGCTTGTTTGCAGAACAGGTGAATCTCGTCTTCCATCATTGCTCACGTCATCTCAGGCGTTTCTTGATGTCCCCAGGTTACTAGGCCGTAAACACCAACTGTGTATACCCTCGTACCGCCGACTTTAGGCCAAAGGAGACAATTTTGCGACCTTCTATTGGCGAGTCCCGGTACTCTGTAGGGAAACCGTGCCTTCCACCTGTGACCGCCTTACTTCCGCTTTCTTGTTACTTCAGATGACGTAATCATTAATCTTCCGGCGAAATTCTTGAGTACTGCTACGTGCTTTCCATTTCTTGACCTCTCCTCCAACACTGCTGGAATGGCTGCAGTCTTGATGACGCAGCAGGTGGGTAGTGGTGATCTCGAGACAGCTACCCTGGCGTTGTATGGCACCTCCGGTGACTGCTATAATGTGGACAGCTCGCTGGCCCTGACAACCTCGTTAGTGACGTGAGGCGTCGGCCGGGTGACTCTTGGACAGTCACTTATCCCCAAAGTAACTGATGTATGGGTTACTGGGTCTGGTGGGGGGGAGGGCTTTGTGTAACGTGCCTCCCCCCTCGGTCTTTACAGACAAGGGTTCACGTGTGGCTGGAACAACTGGGTCGGTGTACCAATCAGACCTGGGAACAGACAGACACAACACAGCGGAAGCATAGATATACTCTGGGTTTGGTGGAGGTGGAACCCCAGAGCACGGTAAAAGTTGCTACCTGAGTCAAGTATAGACATAGTACATCTCATTGCCTTTACAGGAAAATCTAATGAATACTAAATTATACTAACCAAGGAAGTTACTTTACTGTATAGCGCGAGATCTCGTCACCATAGGGTGGCGAGACTGCACCTGACTACTAATGAGCGATGACAGAGGGTCATCCTCATCTTCTGACTCGTCGGTGAAGCCATGAGTCAGCACTGCTGAGTCAGGAACTAGACCCGCTGAAGGCAGTTCTAATTCCTCTCTAGCATGATATTGTTTCAATTTATTTACATGAATTGTCCTTTCCACCTGGTCCTCGAATACTCCCTTTATAACAAGATTAACCGGCCCCGCCCTTTTAATTACTCTATATGGTCCTCGCCACCTCGGAGCTAGTTTCCTGCTCTGATTGGCGGGCGCAGCCTCATTCACTCTCAATACGAGGCTTCCTTCCTTCAACTCAAGAGGGCGCACTTTCTTGTCATAAAAATGAGCATACCGAGTCCGTGCCTTCTTGGACGCTTCAGCTGCAATATTCCATGCATTTCTCATTTTACCCAGGACCTCTGAAGGATAGTCCTCCCCGTATGCAACATTATGTCTGTTAAGCAGACCTGACGGGAAATTGCATGAATTACCAGTAAACAAATGAAGTGGTTGGGTGTTAATTGATTGGTGGATGGCAGTATTCAAGGCGAACTGAACATAGGGTAGGTGTTCATCCCAGGTGTTTGCATCATGTTCAGCAAGGATTGCAAGCATATCCTTGACTGAACGATTAGTCCGTTCCGTCATTCCGTTTGCTTGTGGGTGGTAGGCCGTTGTAAAAGCCGAAGTTGTCTCTAAAATCTTACAAACTTCTCTAAATATATTCCCATTGAATTCTTGACCCCGGTCAGAGACTAAAACTTTAGGAGGTCCGAATACAGTAACGAACCTACGCAAGAACGCATCTGCAACCGTACGAGAATCCTTCTGAGGTAATGCAACTAGTGTAGTGTATCTAGACAGATGGTCAACTAGCACCAACACATATCTGTTACCTGAATGACTGTGGTGTAAATCAATCAGATCGGCCCCCACACGATCTAACGGTTCACGAATTTCAGGAAATTCCTGAAGTGGGGCTTGTACCTTAAGGGTACCCTTCCTCCTCTGGCAACGAGGGCACGACTTCACGAAATTGATTACCTCAGAAAGTAATCCTGGAAAATAAAATAGAGACTTTGCTTTTAAGTGCGTTTTAAAGATCCCCGGATGCCCTGCAATTTTTGAAGCATGCGCAAGCTTTAACGCTGATGACCGCAACGCGTCCGGAATAACTAGCTGAAATACTGCCCTATCATTCTGGCTATTAACATAATACAGGACGCCCTGTTTCAATTCAAAATCATGAATAGGTAAATTCTTTTTCTTTTTCGGGTATTTTCCTCCCTCTAAAAACTCAATAATCTCTTTCCATCTAGGCTCGCTCATCTGGTATTCTCTCATTTTATCCGATGGAATGGTTTCAATATTTTCATTAATCTGCATTGCCGCTATATTTCTACTTAGCGTATCTGGCACAACATGTGCTGGACCAGGCTTGTACAAGATCTGGAATGAGTGGGCCGAAAGTTCGTGAGACCAGCGTGACATTCGTGGGCATTTCGTTCGCTTTTTGAATATGTGTGTTAATGCTCGATGGTCTGTGTAGATTACAAAATGCCGCTGAAATAGGTAAGGCTCGAAATACCTAACTGATTCTACTACTGCCAGTGCCTCCCGATCCGTAGCTGAATAGCGAACTTCAGGTCCTTTGACCTTCCTACTGAAATAGGCTACTGGATGGGGTAAATTATCCGCATCTCGCTGAATTAAGCACCCGCCAATAGCAATACCGCTGGCGTCAGTGTGCACTTCCCACTCTTTCTCAAAATCAGGAATAGCCAATACCGGTGTCGTGATTAGTTGGTCTTTCAGTTTGCGATAGGCCTCGTCATGTTCTGATTTCCACACAAACTTCGCATTTTTCTTTGTCAGATCAGTCAGGGGTGCTGAAATGCCAGCGAAACCTTCAATGTGACGACGAAAATATCCGGCCGCCCCCAAAAACCTACGCACGTCCTTTGC
Source organism: Procambarus clarkii (assembly GCF_040958095.1). Lineage (NCBI taxonomy): Eukaryota > Metazoa > Arthropoda > Malacostraca > Decapoda > Cambaridae > Procambarus > Procambarus clarkii. The sequence goes on from NC_091201.1 coordinate 430,525, forward strand.
TGTCCTTGGAGTAGGCATGTCAGCAATGGCGCGGCAAGAATCTGGGTCAGGTCGGATACCGTCTGGGCACACCTGGAACCCCAGAAATTTGAATTTCTGAGCCGCCAGGGTGCACTTCTGAACATTCAGCCTGAAACCTGCCTGATCTAACAACTTCAAAGTCTCAGTCAAGTCCTGCAGGTGTTCCTCAAACGTCCTGGAATATATCACAACATCATCCAGGTACGCTAAAGAATGCCTACCCAGTACCGGACTAAGGATAAAGTTGATGGCCCTCTGAAACGACGAAGGCGCTGTCTTCAAACCAAACGGCATCCTACGGAATTGATAAGTGTGCCTACCATCCGAGAATGCTGTTTTTTCCCTATCCTGTTCTGCCACCGGAATCGCCCAATACGCCGATTTTGCGTCAAGAGTTGAGAAATACTTAGCAGCACCAAATTGATCTATTATCTCCTGTATTCGGGGCAACGGATACACATCACCCCAAGTTAGTTCGTTCACCTTCCGGTAGTCAACACAGAACCGATAACCACCGTCCGGTTTCCGAACTAGCACAACAGGAGAGAGCCACGGTGACGTACTAGGCTCTATCACGCCCTGTCTCAACATTTTCTGGCACTCCTCCCTGATAATGTTCTTTGCCTGTTCCGGCAACCTCCACTGTCTTGTGTACACAGGCAAATGGTCACCAGTTGGAATGGTGTGCTCGATCTTATCAACGAGACCAATCTGGTCATCCTCTGTCGCAAACAATTTCGGGAATTTTCGTAAAACTCCTCTCAGTGCCTTCCTATCTGCCTGTGCAACATGTTGCAAATCAAGTGCTGAAATTAATTTTTCCACTTCCTCTACATTCTGTGCAACATTTCTCGTTTCGTATTGTTCTCTGGATGGTGTTTTAGTGTTCAACATATTCAGTGCACTACATTGTGCAGTGACGGCTGGCGTCTCAGCTGACTCATGGTGAAAGATTTCTGTGTCCTCCACCATGGTTCCTTGAGATACCCTATCACCTGCCCTGAAGCGAAAAGTCTTATGTGAAAGATTGACAACTGGAATGAGTGCACCTTTATCGAGCACTACAACTAAGTGATGAGGAATTAATAAACTATCACATCTCCCAGCCACCTGAAGGGTGGTACCTGGTTGTATGTGACGTCCCACGGCTACTTTAATAAATTTAACAGAATGTGGTGGGCAACTCTGTTTGGTCAATGCGTGCAATGCGCATGACCTCTTAACTGTGTCTGGAAGAGACTTAAAAATCAATTTTGGATAGTGCGCATTATATTTCAGCTTCCTCTTAATTGAAGCTACAACTGGGGGATGGTCGATCATCTCCACTGGGTAGGAAGTCTGTCCCAACTGCAACCTGCAGTTCCTAGCCCCTTTTTGAGCAGACAAGGAATAATCAAATCGCGACAGAAAATCAGTTCCCATTAAGATGTGACCAGGAAAATCAAGGTTCTCTACGATCGTACATGTGTGAGGCTGCAATTCCCCATCAATCTCAAAATTAACTGTACCTTGACCTACGATCTCAATCTTTTCCCCATTGACTGCTGTTAATGTCTTTGCGCAACGTTGAAGACGTGCATACTTAAAATTGCTGAAGGCTGACTTTTTAATTACCGTCGCCTGGCTTCCTGTATCAACAAAAGCTATCAATCTCACACCTTCCACTTTCACCTCAAAAGTAGGCCTACCATCACTAGGAGCCTGCTTTCATGCTTTCGTAGGAGTGACTTCGCAATCCCTCTGTATATGCCCGCGCTTCCAGCAGGAGTAACACCTCCGCGGATCTCTGTTGGTACCCCGCGCAGGGTGGCTCGAACTTGCAGCTGTGGGCTGCTTCCCGCCTGATGAACCCGCGCCACAGTTCCTCGGCTTGGCTCCCTCGCCTTTACTTAACGCCTCTACGTATGGCGACAACTGAGTGCCCGGCGTCTCCGTGCGCATCTGCCTGTCTAAGGCTGTGGCGGCCTGGGGTTGGGGTTGAGGTATGGTGTGGGTGGCCTGGGGTTGGGGTGTGGATGGAGGTTGGGGTTGAGGAATGGTGTGGGTGGCCTCGGGTTGGGGTGTGGATTGAGGTTGGGGTTGAGGTATGGCGTGGGTGGCCTCGGGTTGGGGTGTGGATGGAGGTTGAGGTGGGTATGGGGTGGCCTGGGGTTGGAATGGGTATGGGTTGGCCTGGGGTTGGAATGGGTATGGGTATGGGTATGGGGTGGCCTGGGGTTGGAATGGGTATGGAGTGGCCTGGGGTTGGGGGAAGGGTTGGTATGGGAACTGAGGATGGGGTTGGTATGGGAATTGAGGATGGGGTGGGTATGGGAATTGAGGATGGGGTTGGTATGGGAATTGAGGATGGGGTTGGTATGGGAGGTGGGGTTGGGGTGGTTGTAGTGACGGATGAGGTGTACCTAGGTGTTGTGGTATTGGTGTTATCTGGGGTAGTTCCTGCTGTTGGTGTGGTTGTTCATGTTCCCGTTGAACGGGTTGCTGTTCTCTACCGAGCGAAGTGGGACGTCCTACCATACTAACTGAGGACCCCTGTCTGCCCTGCTGGCATGGCGTCGATGTTATTTGTGGGGGAACCCAAGACGGCTCTCCCCACTCTTGGGACGACTCCTCGCAAGACTCCCCACTCATGTCAATAATAGTATCTCTCCAGGGATGGAAAGATACCCTCGACTGCCCAGTCCCATGCAGAACCCGTGAACTCGTCGCTTCAGTCCCACTGACCCCACCTGTGGTGCCAGTTGAGCTACCTGAGCGGTCCCCAGTGGTGTCGGAAGGGGTGCTATCCTCTACCCTCCCACTCCCACTGGTCCCTACTGACTGGTCACTGTCTGGCCTAAACATTTTCTGAGGTTTCTGGTGTGCTACGTCTCTTCTAAACTACCCTTTAGTACACCCTCGACCCGGAATCACTATAACCGTGATCTTACACAAATAAAAAAAAATCACAACTCTCTTCTAAGAGAAAACTACTAAATTCCCAAAATAGGAAATACAACGATTTATCGAGAGAATCGCTGAAGTGAATCCAATGAATGAGTGTCTGCCCCGCACTTGTGTCTGACCGTGAAATACCCCGCAGTTCTATTGCTGAAACCTAAGTCCTTTACGTTAAAAAAATTAAAGAATCTAATTTATATAAAACAATTTAAATGATAACGCAACTAACGCGCAGCACTCGTGATGGAGTAAGAAAGAATATTTACTGTACTTGAATACTAAACGCACTTGAAGTGAGCAGCGTGGCCACTGATGACTGATGGAGCGGGACCAGCTGCGCTGAAAAAAACTAAGTCCCGCGCTTTTTCGCTTAAACGCTGAAAAATCAAAATTTTTGTTCTGAAGGAAAATAACTAGTTTTACGTTAATAAACCGCTCTAGCGATTAATATAGACACCCAGGACCTATAAATGCTTACTAAAAATTGAATTTTTATCAAAAAACTACGTTTTTACTCAATTGCTGGACTCTGCCAATTTTTCTGACTCCGAGGGAAAAAAATTTCTATCACCCCAAATATCACAAAACTCCTTTAATTCACAAAAATTTGGGTTTCTCGTTTCCAGATATAAATACGTTATTATTTACTACTGACGTTGTATACAGAACAATACTGACACTTCGGGCGGTTTCAACACTCACTAATTCGAATTTTCGTCAAAATCCGAGATTTTCACCTCAAATGGACTCTGACAAAATTACAACACAATTTTCTCGAAAAATAACTAAATTCGGCAAAAATGTAATTATCACTGTTTAATGCTTTACGAACAGAATTACGTCCCTTGCGCGCACTAGAGAGTAATACTGACCCTAGGATATACACGAAACCTGAAAATTAGAATTTCCGCCAAAAAGTCAGATTCTAGCCCAAGCTGGACTTAGAAAATTTTTCAAAAATACGCAGGAGGTATCATTTCATTATACGCAGCTATGAACAAAGCATTGGTTATTTCCACCGCGAATTCCCCTGGGGGTCAGGTCCTCAGGTCACCATGCGGGCTCAGCTTCCCATCCTCTTTTGTCGATAAACCACTCTGGATAATTCTTACAACAGCCTAGTTTGTTACAATGTGATTTGGCCTTCAAATCTCAGAATGTCACATAATATTGCATTTTAAGCAAGTTTTCTTGCATTTTGTGCCGTACGAAAAATCATCGAATTTAGCAATATTTTGACGTTTATCATCCCTTTTTCCTTTATGTGATTTAAACAAAATATCATCGAATTAGGCAATATTTTGCCGTTTTTCCACGTTTTTGTGAATTTTCAGTTTATTGGTATTATTTCATTATATATACGATAAAAATGATGCAAACACATAATTGATTAGATTCCTTAAATTCTTCATTTTCAATCAACTATTTGTTTCTCGTTAAAATACTGAGTAAGATATTGAAAAGGGGAGAAGTTCGGTTTTTATTGCATATATCGACGTTTCAGCCGGATTAGAGCGGTTTTACGTGTACATCTTCCATCGGTAATATAACCGGAAAATCAAGAACCATTTAGTTAATTCTTATGAAAACACATTGATTTTTATCATTTGTATTGGAAACAACATTGTCATATGTCTTTTCTTGGATCTAAATAATACGAAACCTCGCTCTATGATTTGAAGTTAAAATCCTCAAATATGGTAAAATAGTAACTTTTTCACGTTAATCATGTAGTTTGATATTACGTAAATATATTCATTTTTACCAATATTTCGATACTATTTTATGTAGTATCACGATATGTGATTTGGCCTTCAAATCTCAGAATGTCTCATAATATTGCATTTTAAGCAAGTTTTCTTGCATTTTGTGCCGTACGAAAAATCATCGAATTTAACAATATTTTGACGTTTATCATCCCCTTTTCCTTTATGTGATTTAAACAAAATATCATCGAATTAGGCAATATTTTGCCGTTTTTCCACGTTTTTGTGAATTTCAGTTTATAGGTATTAATTCATTATATATACGATAAAAATGATGCAAACACATAATTGATTAGATAATAACCTTAAATACTTAATTTGCAATCAACTATTTGTTTCTCGTTAAAATACTGAGTAAGATATTGAAAAGGGGAGAAGTTCGGTTTTTATTGCATATATCGACGTTTCAGCCGGAATAGAGCAGTTTTACGTGTACATCTTCCATCGGCAATGTAAACGAAAAATCAAGAACATTTTAGTTAATTCTAATGAAAACACATTGGTTTTTATCATTTGTATTGGAAACAACATTGTCATATGTCTTTTCTTTGATATAAATAATACGAAACCTCGCTCTATGGTTTGAAGTTAAAATCCTCTAATATGGTAAAATAGTAACTTTTTCACGTTAATCATGTAGTTTGATATTACGTATATATATTCATTTTTACCAATATTTCGATACTATTTCATGAAGTATCACGATATGTGATTTGGCCTTTAAATCTGAGAATTTCGCATAATATTGTATTTTAAGCAAGTTTTCTTGCATTTTATTTCCTACGAAAAATCAACGAATTTAGCAATATTTTGACGTTTATCATCCCCTTTTCCTTCATGTGATTTAAACAAAATATCATCGAATTAGGCAATATTTTGCCGTTTTTCCACGTTTTTGTGAATTTTCAGTTTATGAGTATTAATTCATTATATATACGATAAAAATGATGCAAACACATAATTGATTAGATAATAACGTTAAATACTTAATTTTCAATCAACCATTTGTTTCTCGTTAAAATACTGAGTAAGATATTGAAAAGGGGAGAAGTTCGGTTTTTATTGCATATATCGACGTTTAAGCCGGATTAGAGCGGTTTTACGTGTACATCTTCCATCGGTAATATAAACGGAAATCCAAGAACCATTTAGTTAATTCTTATGAAAACACATTGTTTGTGTTTGTATTGGAAACCATTCTAATCATTTGTATTGGAAACAACATTGTCATATGTCTTTTCTTGGATCTAAATAATACTCGCACTATGATTTGAAGTTAAAATCCTCAAATATGGTAAAATAGTAACTTTTTCACGTTAATCATGTAGTTTGATATTACGTAAACATATTCATTTTTACCAATATTTCGATACTATTTCATGTAGTATCACGATATGTGATTTGGCCTTCAAATCTCAGAATTTCGCATAATATTGCATTTTAAGTAAGTGTTCTTGCATTTGTGCCGTACGAATAATCATCGAATTTAGCAATATTTTGACGTTTATCATCCCCCTTTTCCTTTATGTGATTTAAACAAAATATCATCGAATTTGGCAATATTTTGCCGTTTTTCCACGTTTTTGTAAATTTTCAGTTTATGGGTATTAATTCATTATATATACTATAAAAATGATGCAAACACATAATTGATTAGATAATAACCCTAAATACTTCATTTTCAATCAACTATTTGTTTCTCGTTAAAATACTGAGTAAGATATTGAAAAGGGGAGAAGTTCGGTTTTTATTGCATATATCGACGTTTCAGCCGGATTAGATCGGTTTTACGTGTACATCTTCCATCGGCAATATAAACGGACAATCAAGAACCATTTAGTTAATTCTTATGAAAACACATTGATTTTTATCATTTGTATTGGAAACAACATTGTCATATGTCGTTTCTTGGATCTAAATAATACGAAACCTCGCTCTATGATTTGAAGTTAAAATCCTCATATATGGTAAAATAGTGACTTTTTCACGTTAATCATGTAGTTTGATATTACGTAAATATATTCATTTTTACCAATATTTCGATACTATTTTATGTAGTATCACGATATGTGATTTGGCCTTCAAATCTCAGAATGTCACATAATATTGCATTTTAAGCAAGTTTTCTTGCATTTTGTGCCGTAGGAAAAATCATCGAATTTAGCAATATTTTGACGTTTATCATCCCCTTTTCCTTTATGTAATTTAAACATAATATTATCGAATTAGGCAATATTTTGCCGTTTTTCCACGTTTTTGTGAATTTTCAGTGTTTTGTAAGGTATTCATTATATATACGATAAAAATGATGCAAACACATTATTGATTAGATATAACCTTAAATACTTCCTTTTCAATCAACTATTTGTTTCTCGTTAGAATAATGAGTAAGATATTGAAAAGGGGAGAAGTTCGGTTTTTATTGCATATATCGACGTTTCAGCCGGATTAGAGCGGTTTTACGTGTACATCTTCCATCGGTAATATAAACGGAATATCAAGAACAATTTAGTTAATTCTAATGAAAACACATTGTTTTTTTATCATTTGTATTGGAAACAACATTGTCATATGTCTTTTCTTGGATCTAAATAATACTCGCTCTATGGTTTGAAGTTAAAATCCTCAAATATGGTAAAATAGTAACTTTTTTACGTTAATCATGTAGTTTGCTATTACGTAAATATATTCATTTTTACCAATATTTCGATACTATTTCATGAAGTATCACGATATGTGATTTGGCCTTCAAATCAGAGAATTTCGCATAATATTGTATTTTAAGCAAGTTTTCTTGCATTTTGTTTCGTACGAAAAATCATCGAATTTAGCAATATTTTGACGTTTATCATCCCCTTTTCCTTCATGTGATTTAAACAAAATATCATCGAATTCGGCAATATTTTGCCGTTTTTCCACGTTTTTGTGAATTTTCAGTTTATGGGTATTAATTCATTATATATACGATAAAAATGATGCAATCACATAATTGATTAGATAATAACGTTAAATACTTAATTTTCAATCAACTATTTGTTTCTCGTTAAAATACTGAGTAAGATATTGAAAAGGGGAGAAGTTCGGTTTTTATTGCATATATCGACGTTTCAGCCGGATTAGAGCTGTTTTACGTGTACATCTTCCATCGGTAATATAAACGGAAAATCAAGAACCATTTAGTTAATTCTTATGAAAACACATCGTTTGTGTTTGTATTGGAAACCATTCTAATCATTTGTATTATAAACAACATTGTCATATGTCTTTTCTTGGATCTAAATAATACTCGCTCTATGATTTGAAGTTAAAATCCTCAAATATGGTAAAATAGTGACTTTTTCACGTTAATTATGTAGTTTGATATTACGTAAAAATATTCATTTTTACCAATATTTCGATACTATTTCATGTAGTATCACGATATGTGATTTGGCCTTCAAATCTCAGAATGTCACATAATATTGCATTTTAAGCAAGATTTCTTGCATTTTGTGCCGTACGAAAAATCATCGAATTTAGCAATATTTTGACGTTTATCATCCCCTTTTCCTTCATGTGATTTAAACAAAATATCATCGAATTAGGCAATATTTTGCCGTTTTTCCACGTTTTTGTGAATTTTCAGTTTATGGGTATTAATTCATTATATATACGATAAAAATGATGCAAACACATAATTGATTAGATAATAACGTTAAATACTTAATTTTCAATCAACTATTTGTTTCTCGTGAAAATACTGAGTAAGATATTGAAAAGGGGAGAAGTTTGGTTTTTATTGCATATATCGACGTTTCAGCTGGATTAGAGCGGTTTTACGTGTACATTTTCCATCGGTAATATAAACGGAAAATCAAGAACCATTTAGTTAATTCTTATGAAAACACATTGTTTGTGTTTGTATTGGAAACCATTCTAATCATTTGTATTGGAAACAACATTGTCATATGTCTTTTCTTGGATCTAAATAATACTCGCTCTATGATTTGAAGTTAAAATCCTCAAATATGGTAAAATAGTGACTTTTTCACGTTAATCATGTAGTTTGATATTACGTAAATATATTCATTTTTACCAATATTTCGATACTATTTCATGTAGTATCACGATATGTGATTTGGCCTTCAAATCTCAGAATGTCACATAATATTGCATTTTAAGCAAGTTTTCTTGCATTTTGTGCCGTACGAAAAATCATCGAATTTAGCAATATTTTGACGTTTATCATCCCCTTTTCCTTTAATGTGATTTAAACAAAATATCATCGAATTAGGCAATATTTTGCCGTTTTTCAACGTTTTTGTGAATTTTCAGTTTATTGGTATTATTTCATTATATATACGATAAAAATGATGCAAACACATAATTGATTAGATTCCTTAAATTCTTCATTTTCAATCAACTATTTGTTTCTCGTTAAAATACTGAGTAAGATATTGAAAAGGGGAGAAGTTCGGTTTTTATTGCATATATCGACGTTTCAGCCGGATTAGAGCGGTTTTACGTGTACATCTTCCAATGCTAATATAACCGGAAAATCAAGAACCATTTAGTTAATTCTTATCAAAACACATTGATTTTTATCATTTGTATTGGAAACAACATTGTCATATGTCTTTTCTTGGATCTAAATAATACGAAACCTCGCTCTATGATTTGAAGTTAAAATCCTCAAATATGGTAAAATAGTGACTTTTTCACGTTAATCATGTAGTTTGATATTACGTAAAAATATTCATTTTTACCAATATTTCGATACTATTTTATGTAGTATCACGATATGTTGTAACACAGGTTAGGGTCCCTCTCTCTACTTCTCTACCTTCTACTCCCTCTACCCGTATTCTTACTTTTTATTCTCTACCAAGGGACTCCAAAACTTTTACCAAAGCCAACTCCACGCCACTTGGTCCTAAGACGATTGACCGACTTAGGATTCTACACCCAGTATGACGTGACCTAGGCTCTGAGCAAAACCCTAGAGTCGCCTCTACGCTGCCACCACCAGACCAGCAACACAGAGCAATGATCGAGGTCTGGATCGATCACGCTAATTAATCAACCTTGGGGCTTGATCCCCACTAGTAGTTTATAACCTCGGAAACTTGAGTGTGGAATTAATTACACGGGAATGATTCGATGTTAGAATCGGCGCCCAATCCAACTCTGCCTCGTGTGGACCACGTGACCAGGACAAGTATACAAATAACCAAATGGAAACAATAAAATGCAAATTAATAACAAATTTAATTTATTAAAAGAAAACTAAAACAAAATCTAAATATGTTCATTCCCTATCACTTTAACACTCCCTACTTGACCTGAGTGGCAAATGAGAAGACTATCCCTATAATTAACAATAGCAACTATACCTTGGGCGACCAGCTCTAGATGTTGGGCTGGTCTTGGGGAGAGGTAAGATGTTTGACCTCTTATCCCAGCTGCTCCCGTTTCCACACTGATCTCTTCCTTGTCTGGTCTACCCCAGACAGAGTATTGTATCCTTCCGCCTAGTCAAAGTTCTACCCAGTTACTAGCAAGGTTTAAGTTATAACAATTAACCTCTGTTGTACTTAATTGATCCAGACTGGTTGAATTATTTTACTGAAATTAAATTACACAAACATCTAACGGCAGAGCTGTTCCCGATCACAAAAATGGTTATTAAAACTTTGAGAAATAGTAGACCTGTCAACCTTGATGACCTATGACCGCCGGTCACTCCGCCTTACAAGTTAGATCTGATTCGTGACGTCACGGATGGTGACTTAAACTCAATAATTAGAATACTCTTGATATTGTATCCAGTACTATTATACAATACAATTTTAATACAAAATGAATAATGGCTAATTTCTCTAAATTACTGAATACTATAGGATGATTCATTATACGCAGCTATGAACAAAGCGTTGGTTATTTCCACCGCGAATTCCCCTGGGGGTCAGGTCCTCAGGTCACCATGCGGGCTCAGCTTCCCATCCTCTTTTGTCGATAAACCACTCTGGATAATTCTTACAACAGCCTAGTTTGTTACAACCCCCCCGCACAAGCACTTAGTAAACCTTGTTAATTTGTTAAAATTCACGAGGTTTAGTATCCAAACCCACAATTCAACTCATGCCACAAACAAAAGCTAACCTAACTAATAAAATTTGACAAATAATAGTCCATCATAATAAACATGTTCATATTTCATAAATTTCTCAGCTGTCAACTGACAGCAATCCTCTAACATCAGGAAACATACATCCTATCCTTACTGACATAGCTAAATAACATGTCCCTACTCTACCATCAAAGACTAGCTATTAAACTCTCTTGGCTCTTCACTAGCCAAGTCCATGTGTCCTCTAGAGCCGGCCACACCGTGCTCAAACATAAACATTAAAGTTATAACTTCAGACTGAACTTTCAGTCATCCGGGAGCGTACTACGGAACTATCAAGTTCACATCCGTGTACTAACCACTCCCCATCAATGTCAACCTTGACATGTTAAGGAACACACCTAATGTTTATTACATGTATCTAAAAAATATATAAAAAAATTCCTATACTATATCACAGGTTTCAGCTGACTGTACAGCCAAGTGTTCTCACTCACTAGAAGTGTCAATGTTTATATTGGTCTGCCTCTCCTGTGTTCAAACATTCTGCAAAAAAAATAGCACAACATAATTTTCCATAACCGTTTGTTCTGGGCTGAGACAATTACACAGGGCTTCGATTTTGATTACTGGCCAATTTATAGAGTAAAATTCATATATTATACCAGAATTATTATTTTAAATCTGTTTTTCAACATTTAAAAAATATTGTGATTCTAACTGTTTTTCAACATTTAAACAAAAGTGTCCAGATGTTCTTTACACAGATGTTCAGAGCCAACTTTGTTGTTTGTATCAATTGTTCATATTGAGTAAACGAGAAAAAAAAATAGATGCTGCTGGATGCTGAATGTAGTCGCTGACGATGACGGTGTCGATCTTGCTTCTTCTCATGTGTAGACATCAATGCCTGGTCCTCTTGTACTCCCATCCGGTACTCCTGAATGACGACAGAGTGTAGTAGAGCGGAGTGCCAAGTGACAGCTGTAGAATACTGTTACTTCGGCCATTAATCTTGCTCTCGACAGTCCACACGCCTTCATATCAATCACAGTTCACACGGCAGTCTTGATGTTAAACTTGTCGTCGCAGATGACCACAGCAGAGCAGGACTGGATGTACCAACAGTGTCTCTTAGCAGGAGTGGTGTCAGAAGGTCGTAGAGGCGGGTTGCTTGTTTGCAGAACAGGTGAATCTCGTCTTCCATCATTGCTCACGTCATCTCAGGCGTTTCTTGATGTCCCCAGGTTACTAGGCCGTAAACACCAACTGTGTATACCCTCGTACCGCCGACTTTAGGCCAAAGGAGACAATTTTGCGACCTTCTATTGGCGAGTCCCGGTACTCTGTAGGGAAACCGTGCCTTCCACCTGTGACCGCCTTACTTCCGCTTTCTTGTTACTTCAGATGACGTAATCATTAATCTTCCGGCGAAATTCTTGAGTACTGCTACGTGCTTTCCATTTCTTGACCTCTCCTCCAACACTGCTGGAATGGCTGCAGTCTTGATGACGCAGCAGGTGGGTAGTGGTGATCTCGAGACAGCTACCCTGGCGTTGTATGGCACCTCCGGTGACTGCTATAATGTGGACAGCTCGCTGGCCCTGACAACCTCGTTAGTGACGTGAGGCGTCGGCCGGGTGACTCTTGGACAGTCACTTATCCCCAAAGTAACTGATGTATGGGTTACTGGGTCTGGTGGGGGGGAGGGCTTTGTGTAACGTGCCTCCCCCCTCGGTCTTTACAGACAAGGGTTCACGTGTGGCTGGAACAACTGGGTCGGTGTACCAATCAGACCTGGGAACAGACAGACACAACACAGCGGAAGCATAGATATACTCTGGGTTTGGTGGAGGTGGAACCCCAGAGCACGGTAAAAGTTGCTACCTGAGTCAAGTATAGACATAGTACATCTCATTGCCTTTACAGGAAAATCTAATGAATACTAAATTATACTAACCAAGGAAGTTACTTTACTGTATAGCGCGAGATCTCGTCACCATAGGGTGGCGAGACTGCACCTGACTACTAATGAGCGATGACAGAGGGTCATCCTCATCTTCTGACTCGTCGGTGAAGCCATGAGTCAGCACTGCTGAGTCAGGAACTAGACCCGCTGAAGGCAGTTCTAATTCCTCTCTAGCATGATATTGTTTCAATTTATTTACATGAATTGTCCTTTCCACCTGGTCCTCGAATACTCCCTTTATAACAAGATTAACCGGCCCCGCCCTTTTAATTACTCTATATGGTCCTCGCCACCTCGGAGCTAGTTTCCTGCTCTGATTGGCGGGCGCAGCCTCATTCACTCTCAATACGAGGCTTCCTTCCTTCAACTCAAGAGGGCGCACTTTCTTGTCATAAAAATGAGCATACCGAGTCCGTGCCTTCTTGGACGCTTCAGCTGCAATATTCCATGCATTTCTCATTTTACCCAGGACCTCTGAAGGATAGTCCTCCCCGTATGCAACATTATGTCTGTTAAGCAGACCTGACGGGAAATTGCATGAATTACCAGTAAACAAATGAAGTGGTTGGGTGTTAATTGATTGGTGGATGGCAGTATTCAAGGCGAACTGAACATAGGGTAGGTGTTCATCCCAGGTGTTTGCATCATGTTCAGCAAGGATTGCAAGCATATCCTTGACTGAACGATTAGTCCGTTCCGTCATTCCGTTTGCTTGTGGGTGGTAGGCCGTTGTAAAAGCCGAAGTTGTCTCTAAAATCTTACAAACTTCTCTAAATATATTCCCATTGAATTCTTGACCCCGGTCAGAGACTAAAACTTTAGGAGGTCCGAATACAGTAACGAACCTACGCAAGAACGCATCTGCAACCGTACGAGAATCCTTCTGAGGTAATGCAACTAGTGTAGTGTATCTAGACAGATGGTCAACTAGCACCAACACATATCTGTTACCTGAATGACTGTGGTGTAAATCAATCAGATCGGCCCCCACACGATCTAACGGTTCACGAATTTCAGGAAATTCCTGAAGTGGGGCTTGTACCTTAAGGGTACCCTTCCTCCTCTGGCAACGAGGGCACGACTTCACGAAATTGATTACCTCAGAAAGTAATCCTGGAAAATAAAATAGAGACTTTGCTTTTAAGTGCGTTTTAAAGATCCCCGGATGCCCTGCAATTTTTGAAGCATGCGCAAGCTTTAACGCTGATGACCGCAACGCGTCCGGAATAACTAGCTGAAATACTGCCCTATCATTCTGGCTATTAACATAATACAGGACGCCCTGTTTCAATTCAAAATCATGAATAGGTAAATTCTTTTTCTTTTTCGGGTATTTTCCTCCCTCTAAAAACTCAATAATCTCTTTCCATCTAGGCTCGCTCATCTGGTATTCTCTCATTTTATCCGATGGAATGGTTTCAATATTTTCATTAATCTGCATTGCCGCTATATTTCTACTTAGCGTATCTGGCACAACATGTGCTGGACCAGGCTTGTACAAGATCTGGAATGAGTGGGCCGAAAGTTCGTGAGACCAGCGTGACATTCGTGGGCATTTCGTTCGCTTTTTGAATATGTGTGTTAATGCTCGATGGTCTGTGTAGATTACAAAATGCCGCTGAAATAGGTAAGGCTCGAAATACCTAACTGATTCTACTACTGCCAGTGCCTCCCGATCCGTAGCTGAATAGCGAACTTCAGGTCCTTTGACCTTCCTACTGAAATAGGCTACTGGATGGGGTAAATTATCCGCATCTCGCTGAATTAAGCACCCGCCAATAGCAATACCGCTGGCGTCAGTGTGCACTTCCCACTCTTTCTCAAAATCAGGAATAGCCAATACCGGTGTCGTGATTAGTTGGTCTTTCAGTTTGCGATAGGCCTCGTCATGTTCTGATTTCCACACAAACTTCGCATTTTTCTTTGTCAGATCAGTCAGGGGTGCTGAAATGCCAGCGAAACCTTCAATGTGACGACGAAAATATCCGGCCGCCCCCAAAAACCTACGCACGTCCTTTGCTGTCCTTGGAGTAGGCATGTCAGCAATGGCGCGGCAAGAATCTGGGTCAGGTCGGATACCGTCTGGGCACACCTGGAACCCCAGAAATTTGAATTTCTGAGCCGCCAGGGTGCACTTCTGAACATTCAGCCTGAAACCTGCCTGATCTAACAACTTCAAAGTCTCAGTCAAGTCCTGCAGGTGTTCCTCAAACGTCCTGGAATATATCACAACATCATCCAGGTACGCTAAAGAATGCCTACCCAGTACCGGACTAAGGATAAAGTTGATGGCCCTCTGAAACGACGAAGGCGCTGTCTTCAAACCAAACGGCATCCTACGGAATTGATAAGTGTGCCTACCATCCGAGAATGCTGTTTTTTCCCTATCCTGTTCTGCCACCGGAATCGCCCAATACGCCGATTTTGCGTCAAGAGTTGAGAAATACTTAGCAGCACCAAATTGATCTATTATCTCCTGTATTCGGGGCAACGGATACACATCACCCCAAGTTAGTTCGTTCACCTTCCGGTAGTCAACACAGAACCGATAACCACCGTCCGGTTTCCGAACTAGCACAACAGGAGAGAGCCACGGTGACGTACTAGGCTCTATCACGCCCTGTCTCAACATTTTCTGGCACTCCTCCCTGATAATGTTCTTTGCCTGTTCCGGCAACCTCCACTGTCTTGTGTACACAGGCAAATGGTCACCAGTTGGAATGGTGTGCTCGATCTTATCAACGAGACCAATCTGGTCATCCTCTGTCGCAAACAATTTCGGGAATTTTCGTAAAACTCCTCTCAGTGCCTTCCTATCTGCCTGTGCAACATGTTGCAAATCAAGTGCTGAAATTAATTTTTCCACTTCCTCTACATTCTGTGCAACATTTCTCGTTTCGTATTGTTCTCTGGATGGTGTTTTAGTGTTCAACATATTCAGTGCACTACATTGTGCAGTGACGGCTGGCGTCTCAGCTGACTCATGGTGAAAGATTTCTGTGTCCTCCACCATGGTTCCTTGAGATACCCTATCACCTGCCCTGAAGCGAAAAGTCTTATGTGAAAGATTGACAACTGGAATGAGTGCACCTTTATCGAGCACTACAACTAAGTGATGAGGAATTAATAAACTATCACATCTCCCAGCCACCTGAAGGGTGGTACCTGGTTGTATGTGACGTCCCACGGCTACTTTAATAAATTTAACAGAATGTGGTGGGCAACTCTGTTTGGTCAATGCGTGCAATGCGCATGACCTCTTAACTGTGTCTGGAAGAGACTTAAAAATCAATTTTGGATAGTGCGCATTATATTTCAGCTTCCTCTTAATTGAAGCTACAACTGGGGGATGGTCGATCATCTCCACTGGGTAGGAAGTCTGTCCCAACTGCAACCTGCAGTTCCTAGCCCCTTTTTGAGCAGACAAGGAATAATCAAATCGCGACAGAAAATCAGTTCCCATTAAGATGTGACCAGGAAAATCAAGGTTCTCTACGATCGTACATGTGTGAGGCTGCAATTCCCCATCAATCTCAAAATTAACTGTACCTTGACCTACGATCTCAATCTTTTCCCCATTGACTGCTGTTAATGTCTTTGCGCAACGTTGAAGACGTGCATACTTAAAATTGCTGAAGGCTGACTTTTTAATTACCGTCGCCTGGCTTCCTGTATCAACAAAAGCTATCAATCTCACACCTTCCACTTTCACCTCAAAAGTAGGCCTACCATCACTAGGAGCCTGCTTTCATGCTTTCGTAGGAGTGACTTCGCAATCCCTCTGTATATGCCCGCGCTTCCAGCAGGAGTAACACCTCCGCGGATCTCTGTTGGTACCCCGCGCAGGGTGGCTCGAACTTGCAGCTGTGGGCTGCTTCCCGCCTGATGAACCCGCGCCACAGTTCCTCGGCTTGGCTCCCTCGCCTTTACTTAACGCCTCTACGTATGGCGACAACTGAGTGCCCGGCGTCTCCGTGCGCATCTGCCTGTCTAAGGCTGTGGCGGCCTGGGGTTGGGGTTGAGGTATGGTGTGGGTGGCCTGGGGTTGGGGTGTGGATGGAGGTTGGGGTTGAGGAATGGTGTGGGTGGCCTCGGGTTGGGGTGTGGATTGAGGTTGGGGTTGAGGTATGGCGTGGGTGGCCTCGGGTTGGGGTGTGGATGGAGGTTGAGGTGGGTATGGGGTGGCCTGGGGTTGGAATGGGTATGGGTTGGCCTGGGGTTGGAATGGGTATGGGTATGGGTATGGGGTGGCCTGGGGTTGGAATGGGTATGGAGTGGCCTGGGGTTGGGGGAAGGGTTGGTATGGGAACTGAGGATGGGGTTGGTATGGGAATTGAGGATGGGGTGGGTATGGGAATTGAGGATGGGGTTGGTATGGGAATTGAGGATGGGGTTGGTATGGGAGGT
This sequence comes from Procambarus clarkii, assembly GCF_040958095.1. Lineage (NCBI taxonomy): Eukaryota > Metazoa > Arthropoda > Malacostraca > Decapoda > Cambaridae > Procambarus > Procambarus clarkii. The sequence continues at coordinate 447,737 of NC_091201.1, forward strand.
GGGGTTGGGGTGGTTGTAGTGACGGATGAGGTGTACCTAGGTGTTGTGGTATTGGTGTTATCTGGGGTAGTTCCTGCTGTTGGTGTGGTTGTTCATGTTCCCGTTGAACGGGTTGCTGTTCTCTACCGAGCGAAGTGGGACGTCCTACCATACTAACTGAGGACCCCTGTCTGCCCTGCTGGCATGGCGTCGATGTTATTTGTGGGGGAACCCAAGACGGCTCTCCCCACTCTTGGGACGACTCCTCGCAAGACTCCCCACTCATGTCAATAATAGTATCTCTCCAGGGATGGAAAGATACCCTCGACTGCCCAGTCCCATGCAGAACCCGTGAACTCGTCGCTTCAGTCCCACTGACCCCACCTGTGGTGCCAGTTGAGCTACCTGAGCGGTCCCCAGTGGTGTCGGAAGGGGTGCTATCCTCTACCCTCCCACTCCCACTGGTCCCTACTGACTGGTCACTGTCTGGCCTAAACATTTTCTGAGGTTTCTGGTGTGCTACGTCTCTTCTAAACTACCCTTTAGTACACCCTCGACCCGGAATCACTATAACCGTGATCTTACACAAATAAAAAAAAATCACAACTCTCTTCTAAGAGAAAACTACTAAATTCCCAAAATAGGAAATACAACGATTTATCGAGAGAATCGCTGAAGTGAATCCAATGAATGAGTGTCTGCCCCGCACTTGTGTCTGACCGTGAAATACCCCGCAGTTCTATTGCTGAAACCTAAGTCCTTTACGTTAAAAAAATTAAAGAATCTAATTTATATAAAACAATTTAAATGATAACGCAACTAACGCGCAGCACTCGTGATGGAGTAAGAAAGAATATTTACTGTACTTGAATACTAAACGCACTTGAAGTGAGCAGCGTGGCCACTGATGACTGATGGAGCGGGACCAGCTGCGCTGAAAAAAACTAAGTCCCGCGCTTTTTCGCTTAAACGCTGAAAAATCAAAATTTTTGTTCTGAAGGAAAATAACTAGTTTTACGTTAATAAACCGCTCTAGCGATTAATATAGACACCCAGGACCTATAAATGCTTACTAAAAATTGAATTTTTATCAAAAAACTACGTTTTTACTCAATTGCTGGACTCTGCCAATTTTTCTGACTCCGAGGGAAAAAAATTTCTATCACCCCAAATATCACAAAACTCCTTTAATTCACAAAAATTTGGGTTTCTCGTTTCCAGATATAAATACGTTATTATTTACTACTGACGTTGTATACAGAACAATACTGACACTTCGGGCGGTTTCAACACTCACTAATTCGAATTTTCGTCAAAATCCGAGATTTTCACCTCAAATGGACTCTGACAAAATTACAACACAATTTTCTCGAAAAATAACTAAATTCGGCAAAAATGTAATTATCACTGTTTAATGCTTTACGAACAGAATTACGTCCCTTGCGCGCACTAGAGAGTAATACTGACCCTAGGATATACACGAAACCTGAAAATTAGAATTTCCGCCAAAAAGTCAGATTCTAGCCCAAGCTGGACTTAGAAAATTTTTCAAAAATACGCAGGAGGTATCATTTCATTATACGCAGCTATGAACAAAGCATTGGTTATTTCCACCGCGAATTCCCCTGGGGGTCAGGTCCTCAGGTCACCATGCGGGCTCAGCTTCCCATCCTCTTTTGTCGATAAACCACTCTGGATAATTCTTACAACAGCCTAGTTTGTTACAATGTGATTTGGCCTTCAAATCTCAGAATGTCACATAATATTGCATTTTAAGCAAGTTTTCTTGCATTTTGTGCCGTACGAAAAATCATCGAATTTAGCAATATTTTGACGTTTATCATCCCTTTTTCCTTTATGTGATTTAAACAAAATATCATCGAATTAGGCAACATTTTGCCGTTTTTCCACGTTTTTGTGAATTTTCAGTTTATTGGTATTATTTCATTATATATACGATAAAAATGATGCAAACACATAATTGATTAGATTCCTTAAATTCTTCATTTTCAATCAACTATTTGTTTCTCGTTAAAATACTGAGTAAGATATTGAAAAGGGGAGAAGTTCGGTTTTTATTGCATATATCGACGTTTCAGCCCGATTAGAGCGGTTTTACGTGTACATCTTCCATCGGTAATATAACCGGAAAATCAAGAACCATTTAGTTAATTCTTATGAAAACACATTGATTTTTATCATTTGTATTGGAAACAACATTGTCATATGTCTTTTCTTGGATCTAAATAATACGAAACCTCGCTCTATGATTTGAAGTTAAAATCCTCAAATATGGTAAAATAGTAACTTTTTCACGTTAATCATGTAGTTTGATATTACGTAAATATATTCATTTTTACCAATATTTCGATACTATTTTATGTAGTATCACGATATGTGATTTGGCCTTCAAATCTCAGAATGTCTCATAATATTGCATTTTAAGCAAGTTTTCTTGCATTTTGTGCCGTACGAAAAATCATCGAATTTAACAATATTTTGACGTTTATCATCCCCTTTTCCTTTATGTGATTTAAACAAAATATCATCGAATTAGGCAATATTTTGCCGTTTTTCCACGTTTTTGTGAATTTCAGTTTATAGGTATTAATTCATTATATATACGATAAAAATGATGCAAACACATAATTGATTAGATAATAACCTTAAATACTTAATTTGCAATCAACTATTTGTTTCTCGTTAAAATACTGAGTAAGATATTGAAAAGGGGAGAAGTTCGGTTTTTATTGCATATATCGACGTTTCAGCCGGAATAGAGCAGTTTTACGTGTACATCTTCCATCGGCAATATAAACGAAAAATCAAGAACATTTTAGTTAATTCTAATGAAAACACATTGGTTTTTATCATTTGTATTGGAAACAACATTGTCATATGTCTTTTCTTTGATATAAATAATACGAAACCTCGCTCTATGGTTTGAAGTTAAAATCCTCTAATATGGTAAAATAGTAACTTTTTCACGTTAATCATGTAGTTTGATATTACGTATATATATTCATTTTTACCAATATTTCGATACTATTTCATGAAGTATCACGATATGTGATTTGGCCTTTAAATCTGAGAATTTCGCATAATATTGTATTTTAAGCAAGTTTTCTTGCATTTTATTTCCTACGAAAAATCAACGAATTTAGCAATATTTTGACGTTTATCATCCCCTTTTCCTTCATGTGATTTAAACAAAATATCATCGAATTAGGCAATATTTTGCCGTTTTTCCACGTTTTTGTGAATTTTCAGTTTATGAGTATTAATTCATTATATATACGATAAAAATGATGCAAACACATAATTGATTAGATAATAACGTTAAATACTTAATTTTCAATCAACCATTTGTTTCTCGTTAAAATACTGAGTAAGATATTGAAAAGGGGAGAAGTTCGGTTTTTATTGCATATATCGACGTTTAAGCCGGATTAGAGCGGTTTTACGTGTACATCTTCCATCGGTAATATAAACGGAAATCCAAGAACCATTTAGTTAATTCTTATGAAAACACATTGTTTGTGTTTGTATTGGAAACCATTCTAATCATTTGTATTGGAAACAACATTGTCATATGTCTTTTCTTGGATATAAATAATACTCGCACTATGATTTGAAGTTAAAATCCTCAAATATGGTAAAATAGTAACTTTTTCACGTTAATCATGTAGTTTGATATTACGTAAACATATTCATTTTTACCAATATTTCGATACTATTTCATGTAGTATCACGATATGTGATTTGGCCTTCAAATCTCAGAATTTCGCATAATATTGCATTTTAAGTAAGTGTTCTTGCATTTGTGCCGTACGAATAATCATCGAATTTAGCAATATTTTGACGTTTATCATCCCCCTTTTCCTTTATGTGATTTAAACAAAATATCATCGAATTTGGCAATATTTTGCCGTTTTTCCACGTTTTTGTAAATTTTCAGTTTATGGGTATTAATTCATTATATATACTATAAAAATGATGCAAACACATAATTGATTAGATAATAACCCTAAATACTTCATTTTCAATCAACTATTTGTTTCTCGTTAAAATACTGAGTAAGATATTGAAAAGGGGAGAAGTTCGGTTTTTATTGCATATATCGACGTTTCAGCCGGATTAGAGCGGTTTTACATGTACATCTTCCATCGGTAATCTAAACGGAATATCAAGAACATTTTAGTTAATTCTAATGAAAACACATTGTTTTTTATCATTTGTATTGGAAACAACATTGTCATATGTCTTTTCTTGGATCTAAATAATACGAAACCTCGCTCTATGATTTGAAGTTAAAATCCTCAAATATGGTAAAATAGTGACTTTTTCAGGTTAATCAAGTAGTTTGATATTACGTAAATATATTCATTTTTACCAATATTTCGATTCTATTTCATGTAGTATCACGATATGTGATTTGGCCTTCAAATCTCAGAATGTCACATAATATAGGATTTTAAGCAAGTTTTCTTGCATTTTATTTCGTACGAAAAAACATCAAATTTAGCAATATTTTGACGTTTTTATCATCCCCTTTTCCTTTATGTAATTTAAACATAATATAATCGAATTAGGCAATATTTTGCCGTTTTTCCCCGTTTCTGTGAATTTTCAGTGTTTTGTAAGGTATTCATTATATATACGATATAAATGATGCAAACACATTATTGATTAGATAATAACCTTAAATACTTCCTTTTCAATCAACTATTTGTTTCTCGTTAGAATACTGAGTAAGATATTGAAAAGGGGAGAAGTTCGGTTTTTATTGCATATATCGACGTTTCAGCCGGATTAGAGTGGTTTTACGTGTACATCTTCCATCGGTAATATAAACGGAAAATCAAGAACCATTTAGTTAATTCTTATGAAAACACATTGATTTTTATCATTTGCATTGGAAACAACATTGTCATATGTCTTTTCTTGGATCTAAATAATACGAAACCTCGCTCTATGATTTGAAGTTAAAATCCTCAAATATGGTAAAATAGTAAATTTTTCAAGTTAATCATGTAGTTTGATATTACGTAAATATATTCATTTTTACCAATATTTCGATTCTATTTCATGTAGTATCACGACATGTGATTTGGCCTTCAAATCTCAGAATGTCACATAATATAGGATTTTAAGCAAGTTTTCTTGCATTTTATTTCGTACGAAAAAACATCAAATTTAGTAATATTTTGACGTTTTTATCATCCCCTTTTCCTTTATGTAATTTAAACATAATATAATCGAATTAGGCAATTTTTTGCTGTTTTTCCCCGTTTCTGTGAATTTTCAGTGTTTTGTAAGGTATTCATTATATATACGATATAAATGATGCAAACACATTATTGATTAGATAATAACCTTAAATACTTCCTTTTCAATCAACTATTTGTTTCTCGTTAGAATACTGAGTAAGATATTGAAAAGGGGAGAAGTTCGGTTTTTATTGCATATATCGACGTTTCAGCCGGATTAGAGTGGTTTTACGTGTACATCTTCCATCGGTAATATAAACGGAAAATCAAGAACCATTTAGTTAATTCTTATGAAAACACATTTTTTTTTTATCATTTGTATTGGAAACAACATTGTCATATGTCTTTTCTTGGTTCTAAATAATACTCGCTCTATGGTTTGAAGTTAAAATCCTCAAATATGGTAAAATAGTAACTTTTTCACGTTAATCATGTAGTTTGATATTACGTAAATATATTCATTTTTACCAATATTTCGATACTATTTCATAAAGTATCACGATATGTGATTTGGCATTCAAATCAGAGAATTTCGCATGATATTGCATTTTAAGTAAGTTTTTTTGCATTTGTGCCGTACGAACAATCATCGAATTTAGCAATATTTTGACGTTTATCATCCCCTTTTCCTTTATGTGATTTAAACAAAATATCATCGAATTAGGCAATATTTTGCCGATTTTCCACGTTTTTGTAAATTTTCAGTTTATGGGTATTAATTCATTATATATACTATAAAAATGATGCAAACACATAATTGATTAGATAATAACCCTAAATACTTCATTTTCAATCAACTATTTGTTTCTCGTTAAAATACTGAGTAAGATATTGAAAAGGGGAGAAGTTCTGTTTTTAATGCATATATCGACGTTTCAGCCGGATTAGAGCGGTTTTACATGTACATCTTTCATCGGTAATCTAAACGGAATATCAAGAACATTTTAGTTAATTCTAATGAAAACCCATTGTTTTTTATCATTTGTATTGGAAACAACATTGTCATATGTCTTTTCTTTGATATAAATAATACGAAACCTCGCTCTATGGTTTGAAGTTAAAATCCTCAAATATGGTAAAATAGTAACTTTTTCACGTTAATCATGTAGTTTGATATTCCGTAAATATATTCATTTTTACCAATATTTCGATACTATTTCATGAAGTATCACGATATGTGATTTGTCCTTCAAATCTGAGAATTTCGCATAATATTGTATTTTAAGCAAGTTTTCTTGCATTTTGTTTCGAACGAAAAATCATCGAATTTAGCAATATTTTGACGTTTATCATCCCCTTTTCCTTCATGTGATTTAAACAAAATATCATCGAATTAGGCAATATTTTGCCGTTTTTCCACGTTTTTGTGAATTTTCAGTTTATGGGTATTAATTCATTATATATACGATAAAAATGATGCAAACACATAATTGATTAGATAATAACGTTAAATACTTACTTTTCAATCAACTATTTGTTTCTCGTTAAAATACTGAGTAAGATATTGAAAAGGGGAGAAGTTCGGTTTTTATTACATATATCGACGTTTCAGCCGGAATAGAGCAGTTTTACGTGTACATCTTCCATCGGTAATATAAACGGAAAATCAAGAACATTTTAGTTAATTCTAATGAAAACACATTGTTTTTTATCATTTGTATTGGAAACAACATTGTCATATGTCTTTTCTTTGATATAAATAATACGAAACCTCGCTCTATGGTTTGAAGTTAAAATCCTCAAATATGGTAAAATAGTAACTTTTTCACGTTAATCATGTAGTTTGATATTACGTAAATATATTCATTTTTACAAATATTTCGATACTATTTCATGAAGTATCACGATATGTGATTTGGCCTTTAAATCTGAGAATTTCGCATAATATTGTATTTTAAGCAAGTTTTCTTGCATTTTGTTTCGCACGAAAAATCAACGAATTTAGCAATATTTTGACGTTTATCATCCCCTTTTCCTTCATGTGATTTAAACAAAATATCATCGAATTAGGCAATATTTTGCCGTTTTTGTGAATTTTCAGTTTATGGGTATTAATTTATTATATATACGATAAAAATGATGCAAACACATAATCGATTAGATAATAACGTTAAATACTTAATTTTCAATCAACTATTTGTTTCTCGTTAAAATACTGAGTAAGATATTGAAAAGGGGAGAAGTTCAGTTTTTATTGCATATATCGACGTTTCAGCCGGATTAGAGCTGTTTTACGTGTATATCTTCCATCGGTAATATAAACGGAAAATCAAGAATCATTTAGTTAATTCTTATGAAAACACATTGTTTGTGTTTGTATTGGAAACCATTCTAATCATTTGTATTGGAAACAACATTGTCATATGTCTTTTCTTGGATCTAAATAATACTCGCTCTATGATTTGAAGATAAAATCCTCAAATATGGTAAAATAGTAACTTTTTCACGTTAATCATGTAATTTGATATTACGTAAATATATTCATTTTTACCATTATTTCGATACTATTTCATGTAGTATCACGATATATGATTTGGCCTTCAAATCTCAGAATTTCGCATAATATTGCATTTAAAGTAAGTTTTCTTGCATTTGTGCCGTACGAATAATCATCGAATTTAGCAATATTTTGACGTTTATCATCCCCTGTTCCTTTATGTGATTTAAACAAAATATCATCGAATTTGGCAATATTTTGCGGTTTTTCCACGTTTTTGTAAATTTTCAGATTATGGGTATTAATTCATTATATATACTATAAAAATGATGCAAACACATAATTGATTAGATAATAACCATAAATACTTAATTTTCAATCAACTATTTGTTTCTCGTTAAAATACTGAGTAAGATATTGAAAAGGGGAGAAGTTCTGTTTTTATTGCATATATCGACATTTCAGCCGGATTAGAGCGGTTTTACATGTACATCTTTCATCGGTAATCTAAACGGAATATCAAGAACATTTTAGTTAATTCTAATGAAAACACATTGTTTTTTATCATTTGTATTGGAAACAACATTGTCATATGTCTTTTTTTGGATCTAAATAATACGAAACCTCGCTCTATGATTTGAAGTTAAAATCCTCAAATATGGTAAAATAGTGACTTTTTCAGGTTAATCAAGTAGTTTGATATTACGTAAATATATTCATTTGTACCAATATTTCGATTCTATTTCATGTAGTATCACGATATGTGATTTGGCCTTCAAATCTCAGAATGTCACATAATATAGCATTTTAAGCAAGTTTTCTTGCATTTTATTTCGTACGAAAAAACATCAAATTTAGCAATATTTTGACGTTTTTATCATCTCCTTTTCCTTTATGTAATTTAAACATAATATAATCGAATTAGGCAATATTTTGCCGTTTTTCCACGTTTTTGTGAATTTTCAGTGTTTTGTAAGGTATTCATTATATATACGATATAAATGATGCAAACACATTATTGATTAGATAATAACCTTAAATACTTCCTTTTCAATCAACTATTTCTTTCTCGTTAGAATACTGAGTAAGATATTGAAAAGGGGAGAAGTTCGGTTTTTATTGCATATATCGACGTTTCAGCCGGATTAGAGCGGTTTTACGTGTACAACTTCCATCGGTAATATAAACGGAATATCAAGAACAATTTAGTTAATTCTAATGAAAACACATTGTTTTTTTATCATTTGTATTGGAAACAACATTGTCATATGTCTTTTCTTGGATCTAAATAATGCTCGCTCTATGGTTTGAAGTTAAAATCCTCAAATATGGTAAAATAGTAACTTTTTCACGTTAATCATGTAGTTTGATATTACGTAAATATATTCATTTTTACCAATATTTTGATACTATTTCATGAAGTATCACGATATGTGATTTGGCCTTCAAATCAGAGAATTTCGTATAATATTGTATTTTAAGCAAGTTTTCTTGCATTTTGTTTCGTACGAAAAATCATCGAATTTAGCAATATTTTGACGTTTATCATCCCCTTTTCCTTCAAGTGATTTAAACAAAATATCATCGAATTAGGCAATATTTTGCCGTTTTTCCACGTTTTTGTGAATTTTCAGTTTATGGGTATTAATTCATTATATATATACGATAAAAATGATGCAAACACATAATCGATTAGATAATAACGTTAAATACTTCATTTTCAATCAACTATTTGTTTCTCGTTAAAATACTGAGTAAGATATTGAAAAGGGGAGAAGTTCGGTTTTTATTGCATATATCGACGTTTCAGCCGGATTAGAGCGGTTTTACGTGTTCATCTTACATCGGTAATATAAACGGAAAATCAAGAACCATTTAGTTAATTCTTATGAAAACACATTGTTTGTGTTTGTATTGGAAACCATTCTAATCATTTGTATTGGAAACAACATTGTCATATGTCTTTTCTTGGATCTAAATAATACTCGCTCTATGATTTGAAGTTAAAATCCTCAAATATGGTAAAATAGTAACTTTTTCGCGTTAATCATGTAGTTTGATATTACGTAAATATATTCATTTTTACCAATATTTCGATACTATTTCATGTAGTATCACGATATGTGATTTGGCCTTCAAATCTCAGAATTTCGCATAATATTGCATTTTAAGTAAGTTTTCTTGCATTTGTGCCGTACGAATAATCATCGAATTTAGCAATATTTTGACGTTTATCATCCCCTTTTCCTTTATGTGATTTAAACAAAATATCATCGAATTAGGCAATATTTTGCCGTTTTTTAACGTTTTTGTAAATTTTCAGTTTATGGGTATTAGTTCATTATATATACGATAAAAATGATGCAAACACATAATTGATTAGATAATAACCCTAAATACTTCATTTTCAATCAACCATTTGTTTCTCGTTAAAATACTGAGTAAGATATTGAAAAGGGGAGAAGTTCTGTTTTTATTGCATATATCGACGTTTCAGCCGGATTAGAGCGGTTTTACATGTACATCTTCCATCGGTAATCTAAACGGAATATCAAGAACATTTTAGTTATTTCTAATGAAAACACATTGTTTTTTATCAGTTGTATTGGAAACAACATTGTCATATGTCTTTTCTTTGATATAAATAATACGAAACCTCGCTCTATGGTTTGAAGTTAAAATCCTCAAATATGGTAAAATAGTAACTTTTTCACGTTAATCATGTAGTTTGATATTACGTAAATATATTCATTTTTACCAATATTTCGATACTATTTCATGAAGTATCACGATATGTGATTTGGCCTTCAAATCTGAGAATTTCGCATAATATTGTACTTTAAGCAAGTTTTCTTGCATTTTGTTTCGTACGAAAAATCATCGAATTTAGCAATATTTTGACGTTTATCATCCCCTTTTCCTTCATGTGATTTAAACAAAATATCATCGAATTAGGCAATATTTTGCCGTTTTTCCACGTTTTTGTGAATTTTCAGTGTTTTGTAAGGTATTCATTATATATACGATATAAATGATGCAAACACATTATTGATTAGATAATAACCTTAAATACTTCCTTTTCAATCAACTATTTGTTTCTCGTTAGAATACTGAGTAAGATATTGAAAAGGGGAGAAGTTCGGTTTTTATTGCATATATCGACGTTTCAGCCGGATTAGAGCGGTTTTACGTGTACATCTTCCATCGGAAATATAAACGGAATATCAAGAACAATTTAGTTAATTCTAATGAAAACACATTGTTTTTTTATCATTTGTATTGGAAACAACATTGTCATATGTCTTTTCTTGGATCTAAATAATACTCGCTCTATGATTTGAAGTTAAAATCCTCAAATATGGTAAAATAGTGACTTTTTCACGTTAATCATGTAGTTTGATATTACGTAAAAATATTCATTTTTACCAATATTCCGATACTATTTCATGTAGTATCACGATATGTGATTTGGCCTTCAAATCTCAGAATATCACATAATATTGCATTTTAAGCAAGTTTTCTTGCATTTTGTGCCGTACGAAAAATCATCGAATTTAACAATATTTTGACGTTTATCATCCCCTTTTCCTTTATGTGATTTAAACAAAATATCATCGAATTAGGCAATATTTTGCCGTTTTTCTACGTTTTTGTGAATTTCAGTTTATAGGTATTAATTCATTATATATACGATAAAAATGATGCAAACACATAATTGATTAGATAATAACCATAAATACTTCATTTTCAATCAACTATTTGTTTCTCGTTAAAATACTGAGTAAGATATTGAAAAGGGGAGAAGTTCTGTTTTTATTGCATATATCGACGTTTCAGCCGGATTAGAGCGGTTTTACATGTACATCTTTCATCGGTAATCTAAACGGAATATCAAGAACATTTTAGTTAATTCTAATGAAAACACATTGTTTTTTATCATTTGTATTGGAAACAACATTGTCATATGTCTTTTTTTGGATCTAAATAATACGAAACCTCGCTCTATGATTTGAAGTTAAAATCCTCAAATATGGTAAAATAGTGACTTTTTCAGGTTAATCAAGTAGTTTGATATTACGTAAATATATTCATTTGTACCAATATTTCGATTCTATTTCATGTAGTATCACGATATGTGATTTGGCCTTCAAATCTCAGAATGTCACATAATATAGCATTTTAAGCAAGTTTTCTTGCATTTTATTTCGTACGAAAAAACATCAAATTTAGCAATATTTTGACGTTTTTATCATCTCCTTTTCCTTTATGTAATTTAAACATAATATAATCGAATTAGGCAATATTTTGCCGTTTTTCCACGTTTTTGTGAATTTTCAGTGTTTTGTAAGGTATTCATTATATATACGATATAAATGATGCAAACACATTATTGATTAGATAATAACCTTAAATACTTCCTTTTCAATCAACTATTTCTTTCTCGTTAGAATACTGAGTAAGATATTGAAAAGGGGAGAAGTTCGGTTTTTATTGCATATATCGACGTTTCAGCCGGATTAGAGCGGTTTTACGTGTACAACTTCCATCGGTAATATAAACGGAATATCAAGAACAATTTAGTTAATTCTAATGAAAACACATTGTTTTTTTATCATTTGTATTGGAAACAACATTGTCATATGTCTTTTCTTGGATCTAAATAATGCTCGCTCTATGGTTTGAAGTTAAAATCCTCAAATATGGTAAAATAGTAACTTTTTCACGTTAATCATGTAGTTTGATATTACGTAAATATATTCATTTTTACCAATATTTTGATACTATTTCATGAAGTATCACGATATGTGATTTGGCCTTCAAATCAGAGAATTTCGTATAATATTGTATTTTAAGCAAGTTTTCTTGCATTTTGTTTCGTACGAAAAATCATCGAATTTAGCAATATTTTGACGTTTATCATCCCCTTTTCCTTCAAGTGATTTAAACAAAATATCATCGAATTAGGCAATATTTTGCCGTTTTTCCACGTTTTTGTGAATTTTCAGTTTATGGGTATTAATTCATTATATATATACGATAAAAATGATGCAAACACATAATCGATTAGATAATAACGTTAAATACTTCATTTTCAATCAACTATTTGTTTCTCGGTAAAATACTGAGTAAGATATTGAAAAGGGGAGAAGTTCGGTTTTTATTGCATATATCGACGTTTCAGCCGGATTAGAGCGGTTTTACGTGTTCATCTTACATCGGTAATATAAACGGAAAATCAAGAACCATTTAGTTAATTCTTATGAAAACACATTGTTTGTGTTTGTATTGGAAACCATTCTAATCATTTGTATTGGAAACAACATTGTCATATGTCTTTTCTTGGATCTAAATAATACTCGCTCTATGATTTGAAGTTAAAATCCTCAAATATGGTAAAATAGTAACTTTTTCGCGTTAATTATGTAGTTTGATATTACGTAAATATATTCATTTTTACCAATATTTCGATACTATTTCATGTAGTATCACGATATGTGATTTGGCCTTCAAATCTCAGAATTTCGCATAATATTGCATTTTAAGTAAGTTTTCTTGCATTTGTGCCGTACGAATAATCATCGAATTTAGCAATATTTTGACGTTTATCATCCCCTTTTCCTTTATGTGATTTAAACAAAATATCATCGAATTAGGCAATATTTTGCCGTTTTTTAACGTTTTTGTAAATTTTCAGTTTATGGGTATTAGTTCATTATATATACGATAAAAATGATGCAAACACATAATTGATTAGATAATAACCCTAAATACTTCATTTTCAATCAACCATTTGTTTCTCGTTAAAATACTGAGTAAGATATTGAAAAGGGGAGAAGTTCTGTTTTTATTGCATATATCGACGTTTCAGCCGGATTAGAGCGGTTTTACATGTACATCTTCCATCGGTAATCTAAACGGAATATCAAGAACATTTTAGTTATTTCTAATGAAAACACATTGTTTTTTATCAGTTGTATTGGAAACAACATTGTCATATGTCTTTTCTTTGATATAAATAATACGAAACCTCGCTCTATGGTTTGAAGTTAAAATGCTCAAATATGGTAAAATAGTAACTTTTTCACGTTAATCATGTAGTTTGATATTACGTAAATATATTCATTTTTACCAATATTTCGATACTATTTCATGAAGTATCACGATATGTGATTTGGCCTTCAAATCTGAGAATTTCGCATAATATTGTACTTTAAGCAAGTTTTCTTGCATTTTGTTTCGTACGAAAAATCATCGAATTTAGCAATATTTTGACGTTTATCATCCCCTTTTCCTTCATGTGATTTAAACAAAATATCATCGAATTAGGCAATATTTTGCCGTTTTTCCACGTTTTTGTGAATTTTCAGTGTTTTGTAAGGTATTCATTATATATACGATATAAATGATGCAAACACATTATTGATTAGATAATAACCTTAAATACTTCCTTTTCAATCAACTATTTGTTTCTCGTTAGAATACTGAGTAAGATATTGAAAAGGGGAGAAGTTCGGTTTTTATTGCATATATCGACGTTTCAGCCGGATTAGAGCGGTTTTACGTGTACATCTTCCATCGGAAATATAAACGGAATATCAAGAACAATTTAGTTAATTCTAATGAAAACACATTGTTTTTTTATCATTTGTATTGGAAACAACATTGTCATATGTCTTTTCTTGGATCTAAATAATACTCGCTCTATGATTTGAAGTTAAAATCCTCAAATATGGTAAAATAGTGACTTTTTCACGTTAATCATGTAGTTTGATATTACGTAAAAATATTCATTTTTACCAATATTCCGATACTATTTCATGTAGTATCACGATATGTGATTTGGCCTTCAAATCTCAGAATATCACATAATATTGCATTTTAAGCAAGTTTTCTTGCATTTTGTGCCGTACGAAAAATCATCGAATTTAACAATATTTTGACGTTTATCATCCCCTTTTCCTTTATGTGATTTAAACAAAATATCATCGAATTAGGCAATATTTTGCCGTTTTTCTACGTTTTTGTGAATTTCAGTTTATAGGTATTAATTCATTATATATACGATAAAAATGATGCAAACACATAATTGATTAGATAATAACCTTAAATACTTAATTTTCAATCAACTATTTGTTTCTCGTTAAAATACTGAGTAAGATATTAAAAAGGGAAGAAGTTCGGTTTTTATTGCATATATCGACGTTTCAGCCGGAATAGAGCAGTTTTACGTGTACATCTTCCATCGGCAATATAAACGAAAAATCAAGAACATTTTAGTTAATTCTAATGAAAACACATTGTTTTTTATCATTTGTATTGGAAACAACATTGTCATATGTCTTTTCTTTGATATAAATAATACGAAACCTCGCTCTATGGTTTGAAGTTAAAATCCTTAAATATGGTAAAATAGTAACTTTTTCACGTTAATCATGTAGTTTGATATTACGTAAATATATTCATTTTTACCAATATTTCGATACTATTTCATGAAGTATCACGATATGTGATTTGGCCTTCAAATCAGAGAATTTCGTATAATATTGTATTTTAAGCAAGTTTTCTTGCATTTTGTTTCGTACGAAAAATCATCGAATTTAGCAATATTTTGACGTTTATCATCCCCTTTTCCTTCAAGTGATTTAAACAAAATATCATCGAATTAGGCAATATTTTGCCGTTTTTCCACGTTTTTGTGAATTTTCAGTTTATGGGTATTAATTCATTATATATATACGATAAAAATGATGCAAACACATAATCGATTAGATAATAACGTTAAATACTTCATTTTCGATCAACTATTTGTTTCTCGTTAAAATACTGAGTAAGATATTGAAAAGGGGAGAAGTTCGGTTTTTATTGCATATATCGACGTTTCAGCCGGATTAGAGCGGTTTTACGTGTTCATCTTACATCGGTAATATAAACGGAAAATCAAGAACCATTTAGTTAATTCTTATGAAAACACATTGTTTGTGTTTGTATTGGAAACCATTCTAATCATTTGTATTGGAAACAACATTGTCATATGTCTTTTCTTGGATCTAAATAATACTCGCTCTATGATTTGAAGTTAAAATCCTCAAATATGGTAAAATAGTAACTTTTTCGCGTTAATCATGTAGTTTGATATTACGTAAATATATTCATTTTTACCAATATTTCGATACTATTTCATGTAGTATCACGATATGTGATTTGGCCTTCAAATCTCAGAATTTCGCATAATATTGCATTTTAAGTAAGTTTTCTTGCATTTGTGCCGTACGAATAATCATCGAATTTAGCAATATTTTGACGTTTATCATCCCCTTTTCCTTTATGTGATTTAAACAAAATATCATCGAATTAGGCAATATTTTGCCGTTTTTCCACGTTTTTGTAAATTTTCAGTTTATGGGTATTAGTTCATTATATATACGATAAAAATGATGCAAACACATAATTGATTAGATAATAACCCTAAATACTTCATTTTCAATCAACCATTTGTTTCTCGTTAAAATACTGAGTAAGATATTGTAAAGGGGAGAAGTTCTGTTTTTATTGCATATATCGACGTTTCAGCCGGATTAGAGCGGTTTTACATGTACATCTTCCATCGGTAATCTAAACGGAATATCAAGAACATTTTAGTTATTTCTAATGAAAACACATTGTTTTTTATCAGTTGTATTGGAAACAACATTGTCATATGTCTTTTCTTTGATATAAATAATACGAAACCTCGCTCTATGGTTTGAAGTTAAAATCCTCAAATATGGTAAAATAGTAACTTTTTCACGTTAATCATGTAGTTTGATATTACGTAAATATATTCATTTTTACCAATATTTCGATACTATTTCATGAAGTATCATGATATGTGATTTGGCCTTCAAATCTGAGAATTTCGCATAATATTGTACTTTAAGCAAGTTTTCTTGCATTTTGTTTCGTACGAAAAATCATCGAATTTAGCAATATTTTGACGTTTATCATCCCCTTTTCCTTCATGTGATTTAAACAAAATATCATCGAATTAGGCAATATTTTGCCGTTTTTCCACGTTTTTGTGAATTTTCAGTGTTTTGTAAGGTATTCATTATATATACGATATAAATGATGCAAACACATTATTGATTAGATAATAACCTTAAATACTTCCTTTTCAATCAACTATTTGTTTCTCGTTAGAATACTGAGTAAGATATTGAAAAGGGGAGAAGTTCGGTTTTTATTGCATATATCGACGTTTCAGCCGGATTAGAGCGGTTTTACGTGTACATCTTCCATCGGAAATATAAACGGAATATCAAGAACAATTTAGTTAATTCTAATGAAAACACATTGTTTTTTTTATCATTTGTATTGGAAACAACATTGTCATATGTCTTTTCTTGGATCTAAATAATACTCGCTCTATGATTTGAAGTTAAAATCCTCAAATATGGTAAAATAGTGACTTTTTCACGTTAATCATGTAGTTTGATATTACGTAAAAATATTCATTTTTACCAATATTCCGATACTATTTCATGTAGTATCACGATATGTGATTTGGCCTTCAAATCTCAGAATATCACATAATATTGCATTTTAAGCAAGTTTTCTTGCATTTTGTGCCGTACGAAAAATCATCGAATTTAACAATATTTTGACGTTTATCATCCCCTTTTCCTTTATGTAATTTAAACAAAATATCATCGAATTAGGCAATATTTTGCCGTTTTTCTACGTTTTTGTGAATTTCAGTTTATAGGTATTAATTCATTATATATACGATAAAAATGATGCAAACACATAATTGATTAGATAATAACCTTAAATACTTAATTTTCAATCAACTATTTGTTTCTCGTTAAAATACTGAGTAAGATATTAAAAAGGGAAGAAGTTCGGTTTTTATTGCATATATCGACGTTTCAGCCGGAATAGAGCAGTTTTACGTGTACATCTTCCATCGGCAATATAAACGAAAAATCAAGAACATTTTAGTTAATTCTAATGAAAACACATTGTTTTTTATCATTTGTATTGGAAACAACATTGTCATATGTCTTTTCTTTGATATAAATAATACGAAACCTCGCTCTATGGTTTGAAGTTAAAATCCTTAAATATGGTAAAATAGTAACTTTTTCACGTTAATCATGTAGTTTGATATTACGTAAATATATTCATTTTTACCAATATTTCGATACTATTTCATGAAGTATCACGATATGTGATTTGGCCTTCAAATCTGAGAATTTCGCATAATATTGTACTTTAAGCAAGTTTTCTTGCATTTTGTTTCGTACGAAAAATCATCGAATTTAGCAATATTTTGACGTTTATCATCCCCTTTTCCTTCATGTGATTTAAACAAAATATCATCGAATTAGGCAATATTTTGCCGTTATCCACGTTTTTGTGAATTTTCAGTTTATGGGTATTAATTCATTATATATACGATAAAAATGATGCAAACACATAATTGATTAGATAATAACGTTAAATACTTAATTTTCGATCAACTATTTGTTTCTCGTTAAAATACTGAGTAAGATATTGAAAAGGGGAGAAGTTCGGTTTTTATTGCATATATCGACGTTTCAGCCGGATTAGAGCGGTTTTACGTGTTCATCTTACATCGGTAATATAAACGGAAAATCAAGAACCATTTAGTTAATTCTTATGAAAACACATTGTTTGTGTTTGTATTGGAAACCATTCTAATCATTTGTATTGGAAACAACATTGTCATATGTCTTTTCTTAGATCTAAATAATACTCGCTCTATGATTTGAAGTTAAAATCCTCAAATATGGTAAAATAGTGACTTTTTCACGTTAATCATGTAGTTTGATATTACGTAAAAATATTCATTTTTACCAATATTCCGATACTATTTCATGTAGTATCACGATATGTGATTTGGCCTTCAAATCTCAGAATATCACATAATATTGCATTTTAAGCAAGTTTTCTTGCATTTTGTGCCGTACGAAAAATCATCGAATTTAACAATATTTTGACGTTCATCATCCCCTTTTCCTTTATGTGATTTAAACAAAATATCATCGAATTAGGCAATATTTTGCCGTTTTTCTACGTTTTTGTGAATTTCAGTTTATAGGTATTAATTCATTATATATACGATAAAAATGATGCAAACACATAATTGATTAGATAATAACCTTAAATACTTAATTTTCAATCAACTATTTGTTTCTCGTTAAAATACTGAGTAAGATATTAAAAAGGGAAGAAGTTCGGTTTTTATTGCATATATCGACGTTTCAGCCGGAATAGAGCAGTTTTACGTGTACATCTTCCATCGGCAATATAAACGAAAAATCAAGAACATTTTAGTTAATTCTAATGAAAACACATTGTTTTTTATCATTTGTATTGGAAACAACATTGTCATATGTCTTTTCTTTGATATAAATAATACGAAACCTCGCTCAATGGTTTGAAGTTAAAATCCTTAAATATGGTAAAATAGTAACTTTTTCACGTTAATCATGTAGTTTGATATTACGTAAATATATTCATTTTTACCAATATTTCGATACTATTTCATGAAGTATCACGATATGTGATTTGGCCTTCAAATCTGAGAATTTCGCATAATATTGTACTTTAAGCAAGTTTTCTTGCATTTTGTTTCGTACGAAAAATCATCAAATTTAGCAATATTTTGACGTTTATCATCCCCTTTTCCTTCATGTGATTTAAACAAAATATCATCGAATTAGGCAATATTTTGCCGTTATCCACGTTTTTGTGAATTTTCAGTTTATGGGTATTAATTCATTATATATACGATAAAAATGATGCAAACACATAATTGATTAGATAATAACGTTAAATACTTAATTTTCGATCAACTATTTGTTTCTCGTTAAAATACTGAGTAAGATATTGAAAAGGGGAGAAGTTCGGTTTTTATTGCATATATCGACGTTTCAGCCGGATTAGAGCGGTTTTACGTGTTCATCTTACATCGGTAATATAAACGGAAAATCAAGAACCATTTAGTTAATTCTTATGAAAACACATTGTTTGTGTTTGTATTGGAAACCATTCTAATCATTTGTATTGGAAACAACATTGTCATATGTCTTTTCTTGGATCTAAATAATACTCGCTCTATGATTTGAAGTTAAAATCCTCAAATATGGTAAAATAGTAACTTTTTCGCGTTAATCATGTAGTTTGATATTACGTAAATATATTCATTTTTACCAATATTTCGATACTATTTCATGTAGTATCACGATATGTGATTTGGCCTTCAAATCTCAGAATTTCGCATAATATTGCATTTTAAGTAAGTTTTCTTGCATTTGTGCCGTACGAATAATCATCGAATTTAGCAATATTTTGACGTTTATCATCCCCTTTTCCTTTATGTGATTTAAACAAAATATCATCGAATTAGGCAATATTTTGCCGTTTTTCCACGTTTTTGTAAATTTTCAGTTTATGGGTATTAGTTCATTATATATACGATAAAAATGATGCAAACACATAATTGATTAGATAATAACCCTAAATACTTCATTTTCAATCAACCATTTGTTTCTCGTTAAAATACTGAGTAAGATATTGAAAAGGGGAGAAGTTCTGTTTTTATTGCATATATCGACGTTTCAGCCGGATTAGAGCGGTTTTACATGTACATCTTCCATCGGTAATCTAAACGGAATATCAAGAACATTTTAGTTATTTCTAATGAAAACACATTGTTTTTTATCAGTTGTATTGGAAACAACATTGTCATATGTCTTTTCTTTGATATAAATAATACGAAACCTCGCTCTATGGTTTGAAGTTAAAATCCTCAAATATGGTAAAATAGTAACTTTTTCACGTTAATCATGTAGTTTGATATTACGTAAATATATTCATTTTTACCAATATTTTGATACTATTTCATGAAGTATCACGATATGTGATTTGGCCTTCAAATCTGAGAATTTCGCATAATATTGTACTTTAAGCAAGTTTTCTTGCATTTTGTTTCGTACGAAAAATCATCGAATTTAGCAATATTTTGACGTTTATCATCCCCTTTTCCTTCATGTGATTTAAACAAAATATTATCGAATTAGGCAATATTTTGCCGTTTTTCCACGTTTTTGTGAATTTTCAGTTTATAGGTATTAATTCATTATATATACGATAAAAATGATGCAAACACATAATTGATTAGATAATAACGTTAAATACTTCATTTTCAATCAACTATTTGTTTCTCGTTAAAATACTGAGTAAGATATTGAAAAGGGGAAAAGTTCGGTTTTATTGCATATATCGACGTTTCAGCCGGATTAGAGCGGTTTTACGTGTACATTCTCCATCGGTAATATAAACGGAAAATCAAGAACCATTTAGTTAATTCTTATGAAAACACATTGTTTGTGTTTGTATTGGAAACCATTCTAATCATTTGTATTGGAAACAACATTGTCATATGTCTTTTCTTGGATCTAAATAATACTCGCTCTATGATTTGAAGTTAAAATCCTCAAATATGGTAAAATAGTTACTTTTTCACGTTAATCATGTAGTTTGATATTACGTAAATATATTCATTTTTATCAATATTTCGATACTATTTCATGTAGTATCACGATATGTGATTTGGCCTTCAAATCTCAGAATTTCGCATAATATTGCATTTTAAGTAAGTTTTCTTGCATTTGTGCCGTACGAATAATCATCGAATTTAGCAATATTTTGACGTTTATCATCCCCTTTTCCTTTATGTGATTTAAACAAAATATCATCGAATTAGGCAATATTTTGCCGTTTTTCCACGTTTTTGTAAATTTTTAGTTTATTGGTATTAATTCATTATATATACGATAAAAATGATGCAAACACATAATTGATTAGATAATAACCCTAAATACTTCATTTTCAATCAACTATTTGTTTCTCGTTAAAATACTGAGTAAGATATTGAAAAGGGGAGAAGTTCGGTTTTTATTGCATATATCGACGTTTCAGCCGGAATAGAGCAGTTTTACGTGTACATCTTCCATCGGTAATATAAACGGAAAATCAAGAACATTTTAGTTAATTCTAATGAAAACACATTGTTTTTTATCATTTGTATTGGAAACAACATTGTCATATGTCTTTTTTTGGATCTAAATAATACGAAACCTCGCTCTATGATTTGAAGTTAAAATCCTCAAATATGGTAAAATAGTGACTTTTTCAGGTTAATCAAGTAGTTTGATATTACGTAAATATATTCATTTTTACCAATATTTCGATTCTGTTTCATGTAGTATCACGATATGTGATTTGGCCTTCAAATCTCAGAATGTCACATAATATAGCATTTTAAGCAAGTTTTCTTGCATTTTATTTCGTACGAGAAAACATCAAATTTAGCAATATTTTGACGTTTTTATCATCTCCTTTTCCTTTATGTAATTTAAACATAATATAATCGAATTAGGCAATATTTTGCCGTTTTTCCACGTTTTTGTGAATTTTCAGTGTTTTGTAAGGTATTCATTATATATACGATATAAATGATGCAAACACATTATTGATTAGATAATAACCTTAAATACTTCCTTTTCAATCAACTATTTGTTTCTCGTTAGAATACTGAGTAAGATATTGAAAAGGGGAGAAGTTCGGTTTTTATTGCATATATCGACGTTTCAGCCGGATTAGAGCGGTTTTACGTGTACATCTTCCATCGGTAATATAAACGGAATATCAAGAACAATTTAGTTAATTCTAATGAAAACACATTGTTTTTTTATCATTTGTATTGGAAACAACATTGTCATATGTCTTTTCTTGGATCTAAATAATACTCGCTCTATGGTTTGAAGTTAAAATCCTCAAATATGGTAAAATAGTAACTTTTTCACGTTAATCATGTAGTTTGATATTACGTAAATATATTCATTTTTACCAATATTTCGATACTATTTCATGAAGTATCACGATATGTGATTTGGCCTTCAAATCAGAGAATTTCGCATAATATTGTATTTTAAGCAAGTTTTCTTGCATTTTGTTTCGTACGAAAAATCATCGAATTTAGCAATATTTTGACGTTAATCATCCCCTTTTCCTTCATGTGATTTAAACAAAATATCATCGAATTAGGCAATATTTTGCCGTTTTTCCACGTTTTTGTGAATTTTCAGTTTATGGGTATTAATTCATTATATATACGATAAAAATGATGCAAACACATAATCGATTAGATAATAACGTTAAATACTTAATTTTCAATCAACTATTTGTTTCTCGTTAAAATACTGAATAAGATATTGAAAAGGGGAGAAGTTCGGTTTTTATTGCATATATCGACGTTTCAGCCGGATTAGAGCTGTTTTACGTGTACATCTTCCATCAGTAATATAAACGGAAAATCAAGAACCATTTAGTTAATTCTTATGAAAACACATTGTTTGTGTTTGTATTGGAAACCATTCTAATCATTTATATTGGAAACAACATTGTCATATGTCTTTTCTTGGATCTAAATAATACTCGCTCTATGATTTGAAGTTAAAATCCTCAAATATGGTAAAATAGTAACTTTTTCACGTTAATCATGTAATTTGATATTACGTAAATATATTCATTTTTACCATTATTTCGATACTATTTCATGTAGTATCACGATATGTGATTTGGCCTTCAAATCTCAGAATTTCGCATAATATTGCATTTTAAGTAAGTTTTCTTGCATTTGTGCCGTACGAATAATCATCGAATTTAGCAATATTTTGACGTTTATCATCCCCTTTTCCTTTATGTGATTTAAACAAAATATCATCGAATTTGGCAATATTTTGCCGTTTTTCCACGTTTTTTTAATTTTTCAGTTTATGGGTATTAATTCATTATATATACTATAAAAATGATGCAAACACATAATTGATTAGATAATAACCCTAAATACTTCATTTTCAATCAACTATTTGTTTCTCGTTAAAATACTGAGTAAGATATTGAAAAGGGGAGAAGTTCTGTTTTTATTGCATATATCGACGTTTCAGCCGGATTAGAGCGGTTTTACATGTACATCTTCCATCGGTAATCTAAACGGAATATCAAGAACATTTTAGTTAATTCTAATGAAAACACATTGTTTTTTATCATTTGTATTGGAAACAACATTGTCATATGTCTTTTCTTTGATATAAATAATACGAAACCTCGCTCTATGGTTTGAAGTTAAAATCCTCAAATATGGTAAAATAGTAACTTTTTCACGTTAATCATGTAGTTTGATATTACGTAAATATATTCATTTTTACCAATATTTCGATACTATTTCATGAAGTATCACGATATGTGATTTGGCCTTCAAATCTGAGAATTTCGCATAATATTGTATTTTAAGGAAGTTTTCTTGCATTTTGTTTCGTACGAAAAATCATCGAATTTAGCAATATTTTGACGTTTATCATCCCCTTTTCCTTCATGTGATTTAAACAAAATATCATCGAATTAGGCAATATTTTGCCGTTTTTCCACGTTTTTGTGAATTTTCAGTTTATGGGTATTAATTCATTATATATACGATAAAAATGATGCAAACACATAATTGATTAGATAATAACGTTAAATACTTAATTTTCAATCAATTATTTGTTTCTCGTTAAAATACTGAGTAAGATATTGAAAAGGGGAAAAGTTCGGTTTTTATTGCATATTAATTCAGCCGGATTAGTTTCAGCCGGATTAGAGCGGTTTTACGTGTACATTCTCCATCGGTAATATAAACGGAAAATCAAGAACCATTTAGTTAATTCTTATGAAAACACATTGTTTGTGTTTGTATTGGAAACCATTCTAATCATTTGTATTGGAAACAACATTGTCATATGTCTTTTCTTGGATCTAAATAATACTCGCTCTATGATTTGAAGTTAAAATCCTCAAATATGGTAAAATAGTAACTTTTTCACGTTAATCATGTAGTTTGATATTACGTAAATATATTCATTTTTATCAATATTTCGATACTATTTCATGTAGTATCACGATATGTGATTTGGCCTTCAAATCTCAGAATTTCGCATAATATTGCATTTTAAGTAAGTTTTCTTGCATTTGTGCCGTACGAATAATCATCGAATATATTTCATCGAAATATATTCATTTTTACCAATATTTCGATACTATTTCATGAAGTATCACGATATGTGATTTGGCCTTCAAATCTGAGAATTTCGCATAATATTGTATTTTAAGGAAGTTTTCTTGCATTTTGTTTCGTACGAAAAATCATCGAATTTAGCAATATTTTGACGTTTATCATCCCCTTTTCCTTTATGTGATTTAAACAAAATATCATCGAATTAGGCAATATTTTGCCGTTTTTCCACGTTTTTGTAAATTTTCAGTTTATGGGTATTAATTCATTATATATACGATAAAAATGATGCAAACACATAATTGATTAGATAATAACCCTAAATACTTCATTTTCAATCAACTATTTGTTTCTCGTTAAAATACTGAGTAAGATATTGAAAAGGGGAGAAGTTCGGTTTTTATTGCATATATCGACGTTTCAGCCGGAATAGAGCAGTTTTACGTGTACATCTTCCATCGGTAATATAAACGGAAAATCAAGAACATTTTAGTTAATTCTAATGAAAACACATTGTTTTTTATCATTTGTATTGGAAACAACATTGTCATATGTCTTTTTTTGGATCTAAATAATACGAAACCTCGCTCTATGATTTGAAGTTAAAATCCTCAAATATGGTAAAATAGTGACTTTTTCAGGTTAATCAAGTAGTTTGATATTACGTAAATATATTCATTTTTACCAATATTTCGATTCTGTTTCATGTAGTATCACGATATTTGATTTGGCCTTCAAATCTCAGAATGTCACATAATATAGCATTTTAAGCAAGTTTTCTTGCATTTTATTTCGTACGAAAAAACATCAAATTTAGCAATATTTTGACGTTTTTATCATCTCCTTTTCCTTTATGTAATTTAAACATAATATAATCGAATTAGGCAATATTTTGCCGTTTTTCCACGTTTTTGTGAATTTTCAGTGTTTTGTAAGGTATTCATTATATATACGATATAAATAATGCAAACACATTATTGATTAGATAATAACCTTAAATACTTCCTTTTCAATGAACTATTTGTTTCTCGTTAGAATACTGAGTAAGATATTGAAAAGGGGAGAAGTTCGGTTTTTATTGCATATATCGACGTTTCAGCCGGATTAGAGCGGTTTTACGTGTACATCTTCCATCGGTAATATAAACGGAATATCAAGAACAATTTAGTTAATTCTAATGAAAACACATTGTTTTTTTATCATTTGTATTGGAAACAACATTGTCATATGGCTTTTCTTGGATCTAAATAATACTCGCTCTATGGTTTGAAGTTAAAATCCTCAAATATGGTAAAATAGTAACTTTTTCACGTTAATCATGTAGTTTGATATTACGTAAATATATTCATTTTTACCAATATTTCGATACTATTTCATGAAGTATCACGATATGTGATTTGGCCTTCAAATCAGAGAATTTCGCATAATATTGTATTTTAAGCAAGTTTTCTTGCATTTTGTTTCGTACGAAAAATCATCGAATTTAGCAATATTTTGACGTTTATCATCCCCTTTTCCTTCAAGTGATTTAAACAAAATATCATCGAATTAGGCAATATTTTGCCGTTTTTCCACGTTTTTGTGAATTTTCAGTTTATGGGTATTAATTCATTATATATACGATAAAAATGATGCAATCACATAATCGATTAGATAATAACGTTAAATACTTAATTTTCAATCAACTATTTGTTTCTCGTTAAAATACTGAGTAAGATATTGAAAAGGGGAGAAGTTCGGTTTTTATTGCATATATCGACGTTTCAGCCGGATTAGATCTGTTTTACGTGTACATCTTCCATCGGTAATATAAACGGAAAATCAAGAACCATTTAGTTAATTCTTATGAAAACACATTGTTTGTGTTTGTATTGGAAACCATTCTAATCATTTGTATTGGAAACAACATTGTCATATGTCTTTTCTTGGATCTAAATAATACTCGCTCTATGATTTGAAGTTAAAATCCTCAAATATGGCAAAATAGTAACTTTTTCACGTTAATCATGTAATTTGATATTACGTATATATATTCATTTTTACCATTATTTCGATACTATTCCATGTAGTATCACGATATGTGATTTGGCCTTCAAATCTCAGAATTTCGCATAATATTGCATTTTAAGTAAGTTTTCTTGCATTTGTGCCGTACGAATAATCATCGAATTTAGCAATATTTTGACGTTTATCATCCCCTTTTCCTTTATGTGATTTAAACAAAATATCATCGAATTTGGCAATATTTTGCCGTTTTTCCACGTTTTTTTAATTTTTCAGTTTATGG
The DNA here is from genome assembly GCF_040958095.1 of Procambarus clarkii. Taxonomy (NCBI): domain Eukaryota; kingdom Metazoa; phylum Arthropoda; class Malacostraca; order Decapoda; family Cambaridae; genus Procambarus; species Procambarus clarkii. The sequence continues at coordinate 474,832 of NC_091201.1, forward strand.
GTATTAATTCATTATATATACTATAAAAATGATGCAAACACATAATTGATTAGATAATAACCCTAAATACTTCATTTTCAATCAACTATTTGTTTCTCGTTAAAATACTGAGTAAGATATTGAAAAGGGGAGAAGTTCTGTTTTTATTGCATATATCGACGTTTCAGCCGGATTAGAGCGGTTTTACATGTACATCTTCCATCGGTAATCTAAACGGAATATCAAGAACATTTTAGTTAATTCTAATGAAAACACATTGTTTTTTATCATTTGTATTGGAAACAACATTGTCATATGTCTTTTCTTTGATATAAATAATACGAAACCTCGCTCTATGGTTTGAAGTTAAAATCCTCAAATATGGTAAAATAGTAACTTTTTCACGTTAATCATGTAGTTTGATATTACGTAAATATATTCATTTTTACCAATATTTCGATACTATTTCATGAAGTATCACGATATGTGATTTGGCCTTCAAATCTGAGAATTTCGCATAATATTGTATTTTAAGGAAGTTTTCTTGCATTTTGTTTCGTACGAAAAATCATCGAATTTAGCAATATTTTGACGTTTATCATCCCCTTTTCCTTCATGTGATTTAAACAAAATATCATCGAATTAGGCAATATTTTGCCGTTTTTCCACGTTTTTGTGAATTTTCAGTTTATGGGTATTAATTCATTATATATACGATAAAAATGATGCAAACACATAATTGATTAGATAATAACGTTAAATACTTAATTTTCAATCAATTATTTGTTTCTCGTTAAAATACTGAGTAAGATATTGAAAAGGGGAAAAGTTCGGTTTTTATTGCATATATCGACGTTTCAGCCGGATTAGAGCGGTTTTACGTGTACATTCTCCATCGGTAATATAAACGGAAAATCAAGAACCATTTAGTTAATTCTTATGAAAACACATTGTTTGTGTTTGTATTGGAAACCATTCTAATCATTTGTATTGGAAACAACATTGTCATATGTCTTTTCTTGGATCTAAATAATACTCGCTCTATGATTTGAAGTTAAAATCCTCAAATATGGTAAAATAGTAACTTTTTCACGTTAATCATGTAGTTTGATATTACGTAAATATATTCATTTTTATCAATATTTCGATACTATTTCATGTAGTATCACGATATGTGATTTGGCCTTCAAATCTCAGAATTTCGCATAATATTGCATTTTAAGTAAGTTTTCTTGCATTTGTGCCGTACGAATAATCATCGAATTTAGCAATATTTTGACGTTTATCATCCCCTTTTCCTTTATGTGATTTAAACAAAATATCATCGAATTAGGCAATATTTTGCCGTTTTTCCACGTTTTTGTAAATTTTCAGTTTATGGGTATTAATTCATTATATATACGATAAAAATGATGCAAACACATAATTGATTAGATAATAACCCTAAATACTTCATTTTCAATCAACTATTTGTTTCTCGTTAAAATACTGAGTAAGATATTGAAAAGGGGAGAAGTTCGGTTTTTATTGCATATATCGACGTTTCAGCCGGAATAGAGCAGTTTTACGTGTACATCTTCCATCGGTAATATAAACGGAAAATCAAGAACATTTTAGTTAATTCTAATGAAAACACATTGTTTTTTATCATTTGTATTAGAAACAACATTGTCATATGTCTTTTTTTGGATCTAAATAATACGAAACCTCGCTCTATGATTTGAAGTTAAAATCCTCAAATATGGTAAAATAGTGACTTTTTCAGGTTAATCAAGTAGTTTGATATTACGTAAATATATTCATTTTTACCAATATTTCGATTCTGTTTCATGTAGTATCACGATATTTGATTTGGCCTTCAAATCTCAGAATGTCACATAATATAGCATTTTAAGCAAGTTTTCTTGCATTTTATTTCGTACGAAAAAACATCAAATTTAGCAATATTTTGACGTTTTTATCATCTCCTTTTCCTTTATGTAATTTAAACATAATATAATCGAATTAGGCAATATTTTGCCGTTTTTCCACGTTTTTGTGAATTTTCAGTGTTTTGTAAGGTATTCATTATATATACGATATAAATAATGCAAACACATTATTGATTAGATAATAACCTTAAATACTTCCTTTTCAATGAACTATTTGTTTCTCGTTAGAATACTGAGTAAGATATTGAAAAGGGGAGAAGTTCGGTTTTTATTGCATATATCGACGTTTCAGCCGGATTAGAGCGGTTTTACGTGTACATCTTCCATCGGTAATATAAACGGAATATCAAGAACAATTTAGTTAATTCTAATGAAAACACATTGTTTTTTTATCATTTGTATTGGAAACAACATTGTCATATGGCTTTTCTTGGATCTAAATAATACTCGCTCTATGGTTTGAAGTTAAAATCCTCAAATATGGTAAAATAGTAACTTTTTCACGTTAATCATGTAGTTTGATATTACGTAAATATATTCATTTTTACCAATATTTCGATACTATTTCATGAAGTATCACGATATGTGATTTGGCCTTCAAATCAGAGAATTTCGCATAATATTGTATTTTAAGCAAGTTTTCTTGCATTTTGTTTCGTACGAAAAATCATCGAATTTAGCAATATTTTGACGTTTATCATCCCCTTTTCCTTCAAGTGATTTAAACAAAATATCATCGAATTAGGCAATATTTTGCCGTTTTTCCACGTTTTTGTGAATTTTCAGTTTATGGGTATTAATTCATTATATATACGATAAAAATGATGCAATCACATAATCGATTAGATAATAACGTTAAATACTTAATTTTCAATCAACTATTTGTTTCTCGTTAAAATACTGAGTAAGATATTGAAAAGGGGAGAAGTTCGGTTTTTATTGCATATATCGACGTTTCAGAAGGATTAGATCTGTTTTACGTGTACATCTTCCATCGGTAATATAAACGGAAAATCAAGAACCATTTAGTTAATTCTTATGAAAACACATTGTTTGTGTTTGTATTGGAAACCATTCTAATCATTTGTATTGGAAACAACATTGTCATATGTCTTTTCTTGGATCTAAATAATACTCGCTCTATGATTTGAAGTTAAAATCCTCAAATATGGCAAAATAGTAACTTTTTCACGTTAATCATGTAATTTGATATTACGTAAATATATTCATTTTTACCATTATTTCGATACTATTTCATGTAGTATCACGATATGTGATTTGGCCTTCAAATCTCAGAATTTCGCATAATATTGCATTTTAAGTAAGTTTTCTTGCATTTGTGCCGTACGAATAATCATCGAATTTAGCAATATTTTGACGTTTATCATCCCCTTTTCCTTTATGTGATTTAAACAAAATATCATCGAATTTGGCAATATTTTGCCGTTTTTCCACGTTTTTTTAATTTTTCAGTTTATGGGTATTAATTCATTATATATACTATAAAAATGATGCAAACACATAATTGATTAGATAATAACCCTAAATACTTCATTTTCAATCAACTATTTGTTTCTCGTTAAAATACTGAGTAAGATATTGAAAAGGGGAGAAGTTCTGTTTTTATTGCATATATCGACGTTTCAGCCGGATTAGAGCGGTTTTACATGTACATCTTCCATCGGTAATCTAAACGGAATATCAAGAACATTTTAGTTAATTCGAATGAAAACACATTGTTTTTTATCATTTGTATTGGAAACAACATTGTCATATGTCTTTTCTTTGATATAAATAATACGAAACCTCGCTCTATGGTTTGAAGTTAAAATCCTCAAATATGGTAAAATAGTAACTTTTTCACGTTAATCATGTAGTTTGATAATACGTAAATATATTCATTTTTACCAATATTTCGATACTATTTCATGAAGTATCCCGATATGTGATTTGGCCTTCAAATCTGAGAATTTCGCATAATATTGTATTTTAAGCAAGTTTTCTTGCATTTTGTTTCGTACGAAAAATCATCGAATTAGGCAATATTTTGCCGTTTTTCCACGTTTTTGTGAATTTTCAGTTTATGGGTAATAATTCATTATATATACGATAAAAATGATGCAAACACATAATCGATTAGATAACAACGTTAAATACTTAATTTTCAATCAACTATTTGTTTCTCGTTAAAATACTGAGTAAGATATTGAAAAGGGGAGAAGTTCGGTTTTTATTGCATATATCGACGTTTCAGCCGGATTAGAGCTGTTTTACGTGTACATCTTCCATCGGTAATATAAACGGAAAATCAAGAACCATTTAGTTAATTCTTATGAAAACACATTGTTTGTGTTTGTATTGGAAACCATTCTAATCATTTGTATTGGAAACAACATTGTCATATGTCTTTTCTTGGATCTAAATAATACTCGCTCTATGATTTGAAGTTAAAATCCTCAAATATGGTAAAATAGTAACTTTTTCACGTTAATCATGTAATTTGATATTACGTAAATATATTCATTTTTACCATTATTTCGATACTATTTCATGTAGTATCACGATATGTGATTTGGCCTTCAAATCTCAGAATTTCGCATAATATTGCATTTTAAGTAAGTTTTCTTGCATTTGTGCCGTACGAATAATCATCGAATTTAGCAATATTTTGACGTTTATCATCCCCTTTTCCTTTATGTGATTTAAACAAAATATCATCGAATTTGGCAATATTTTGCCGTTTTTCCACGTTTTTTTAATTTTTCAGTTTATGGGTATTAATTCATTATATATACTATAAAAATGATGCAAACACATAATTGATTAGATAATAACCCTAAATACTTCATTTTCAATCAACTATTTGTTTCTCGTTAAAATACTGAGTAAGATATTGAAAAGGGGAGAAGTTCTGTTTTTATTGCATATATCGACGTTTCAGCCGGATTAGAGCGGTTTTACATGTACATCTTCCATCGGTAATCTAAACGGAATATCAAGAACATTTTAGTTAATTCTAATGAAAACACATTGTTTTTTATCATTTGTATTGGAAACAACATTGTCATATGTCTTTTCTTTGATATAAATAATACGAAACCTCGCTCTATGGTTTGAAGTTAAAATCCTCAAATATGGTAAAATCGTAACTTTTTCACGTTAATCATGTAGTTTGATATTACGTAAATATATTCATTTTTACCAATATTTCGATACTATTTCATGAAGTATCACGATATGTGATTTGGCCTTCAAATCTGAGAATTTCGCATAATATTGTATTTTAAGCAAGTTTTCTTGCATTTTGTTTCGTACGAAAAATCATCGAATTTAGCAATATTTTGACGTTTATCATCCCCTTTTCCTTCATGTGATTTAAACAAAATATCATCGAATTAGGCAATATTTTGCCGTTTTTCCACGTTTTTGTGAATTTTCAGTTTATGGGTATTAATTCATTATATATACGATAAAAATGATGCAAACACATAATTGATTAGATAATAACGTTAAATACTTAATTTTCAATCAACTATTTGTTTCTCGTTAAAATACTGAGTAAGATATTGAAAAGGGGAAAAGTTCGGTTTTATTGCATATATCGACGTTTCAGCCGGATTAGAGCGGTTTTACGTGTACATTCTCCATCGGTAATATAAACGGAAAATCAAGAACCATTTAGTTAATTCTTATGAAAACACATTGTTTGTGTTTGTATTGGAAACCATTCTAATCATTTGTATTGGAAACAACATTGTCATATGTCTTTTCTTGGATCTAAATAATACTCGCTCTATGATTTGAAGTTAAAATCCTCAAATATGGTAAAATAGTAACTTTTTCACGTTAATCATGTAGTTTGATATTACGTAAATATATTCATTTTTATCAATATTTCGATACTATTTCATGTAGTATCACGATATGTGATTTGGCCTTCAAATCTCAGAATTTCGCATAATATTGCATTTTAAGTAAGTTTTCTTGCATTTGTGCCGTACGAATAATCATCGAATTTAGCAATATTTTGACGTTTATCATCCCCTTTTCCTTTATGTGATTTAAACAAAATATCATCGAATTAGGCAATATTTTGCCGTTTTTCCACGTTTTTGTAAATTTTTAGTTTATGGGTATTAATTCATTATATATACGATAAAAATGATGCAAACACATAATTGATTAGATAATAACCCTAAATACTTCATTTTCAATCAACTATTTGTTTCTCGTTAAAATACTGAGTAAGATATTGAAAAGGGGAGAAGTTCGGTTTTTATTGCATATATCGACGTTTCAGCCGGAATAGAGCAGTTTTACGTGTACATCTTCCATCGGTAATATAAACGGAAAATCAAGAACATTTTAGTTTATTCTAATGAAAACACATTGTTTTTTATCATTTGTATTGGAAACAACATTGTCATATGTCTTTTTTTGGATCTAAATAATACGAAACCTCGCTCTATGATTTGAAGTTAAAATCCTCAAATATGGTAAAATAGTGACTTTTTCAGGTTAATCAAGTAGTTTGATATTACGTAAATATATTCATTTTTACCAATATTTCGATTCTGTTTCATGTAGTATCACGATATGTGATTTGGCCTTCAAATCTCAGAATGTCACATAATATAGCATTTTAAGCAAGTTTTCTTGCATTTTATTTCGTACGAGAAAACATCAAATTTAGCAATATTTTGACGTTTTTATCATCTCCTTTTCCTTTATGTAATTTAAACATAATATAATCGAATTAGGCAATATTTTGCCGTTTTTCCACGTTTTTGTGAATTTTCAGTGTTTTGTAAGGTATTCATTATATATACGATATAAATGATGCAAACACATTATTGATTAGATAATAACCTTAAATACTTCCTTTTCAATCAATTATTTGTTTCTCGTTAGAATACTGAGTAAGATATTGAAAAGGGGAGAAGTTCGGTTTTTATTGCATATATCGACGTTTCAGCCGGATTAGAGCGGTTTTACGTGTACATCTTCCATCGGTAATATAAACGGAATATCAAGAACAATTTAGTTAATTCTAATGAAAACACATTGTTTTTTTATCATTTGTATTGAAAACAACATTGTCATATGTCTTTTCTTGGATCTAAATAATACTCGCTCTATGGTTTGAAGTTAAAATCCTCAAATATGGTAAAATAGTAACTTTTTCACGTTAATCATGTAGTTTGATATTACGTAAATATATTCATTTTTACCAATATTTCGATACTATTTCATGAAGTATCACGATATGTGATTTGGCCTTCAAATCAGAGAATTTCGCATAATATTGTATTTTAAGCAAGTTTTCTTGCATTTTGTTTCGTACGAAAAATCATCGAATTTAGCAATATTTTGACGTTTATCATCCCCTTTTCCTTCAAGTGATTTAAACAAAATATCATCGAATTAGGCAATATTTTGCCGTTTTTCCACGTTTTTGTGAATTTTCAGTTTATGGGTATTAATTCATTATATATACGATAAAAATGATGCAATCACATAATCGATTAGATAATAACGTTAAATACTTAATTTTCAATCAACTATTTGTTTCTCGTTAAAATACTGAGTAAGATATTGAAAAGGGGAGAAGTTCGGTTTTTATTGCATATATCGACGTTTCAGCCGGATTAGATCTGTTTTACGTGTACATCTTCCATCGGTAATATAAACGGAAAATCAAGAACCATTTAGTTAATTCTTATGAAAACACATTGTTTGTGTTTGTATTGGAAACCATTCTAATCATTTGTATTGGAAACAACATTGTCATATGTCTTTTCTTGGATCTAAATAATACTCGCTCTATGATTTGAAGTTAAAATCCTCAAATATGGCAAAATAGTAACTTTTTCACGTTAATCATGTAATTTGATATTACGTAAATATATTCATTTTTACCATTATTTCGATACTATTTCATGTAGTATCACGATATGTGATTTGGCCTTCAAATCTCAGAATTTCGCATAATATTGCATTTTAAGTAAGTTTTCTTGCATTTGTGCCGTACGAATAATCATCGAATTTAGCAATATTTTGACGTTTATCATCCCCTTTTCCTTTATGTGATTTAAACAAAATATCATCGAATTAGGCAATATTTTGCCATTTTTCTACGTTTTTGTAAATTTTCAGTTTATTGGTATTAATTTATTATATATACGATAAAAATGATGCAAACACATAATTGATTAGATAACCTTAAATTCTTCATTTTCAATGAACAATTTGTTTCTCGTTAAAATACTGAGTAAGATATTGAAAAGGGGAGAAGTTCTGTTTTTATTGCATATATCGACGTTGCAGCCGGAATAGAGATGTTTTCGTGTATATCTTCCATCAGTAATATAAACATAAAATCGGGAACATTTTAGTTAATTCTAATGAAAACACATTGATTTTTATCATTTGTATTGGAAACAACATTGTCATATGTCTTTTCTTGGATCTAAATAATACGAAACCTCGCTCTATGATTTGAAGTTAAAATCCTCAAATATGGTAAAATAGTGACTTTTTCACGTTAATCATGTAGTTTGATATTACGGAAATATATTCATTTTTACCAATATTTCAATACTATTTCATGTAGTATCACGATAAGTGATTTGGCCTTCAAATCTAAGAATGTCACATAAAATTGCATTTTAAGCAAGTTTTCTTGCATTTTGTGCCGTACGAAAAATCATCGAATTTAGCAATATTTTGACGTTTATCATCCCCTTTTCCTTTATGTGATTTAAACAAAATATTATCGAATTAGGCAATATTTTGCCATTTTTCCACGTTTTTGTAAATTTTCAGTTTATTGGTATTAATTCATTATATATACGATAAAAATGATGCAAACACATAATTGATTAGATTCCTTAAATTCTTCATTTGCAATCAACTATTTGTTTCTCGTTAAAATACTGAGTTAGATATTGAAAAGGGGAGAAGTTCTGTTTTTATTGCATATATCGACGTTTCAGCCGGAATAGAGAAGTTTTACGTGTACATCTTCCATCGGCAATATAAACAAAAAATCGGGAACATTTTAGTTAATTCTAATGAAAACACATTGTTTTTTATCATTTGTATTGGAAACAACATTGTCATGTCTTTTCTTGGATCTAAATAATACTCGCTCTATGATTTGTAGTTAAAATTCTCAAATATGGTAAAATAGTGACTTTTTCACGTTAATCATGTAGTTTGATATTACGTAAATATATTTATTTTTACCAATATTTCGATACTATTTCAAGTAGTATCACGATATGTGATTTGGCTTTCAAATCTCAAAATGTCGCATAATATTGCATTTTAAGCAAGTTTTCTTGCATTTTCATTCGTACGAAAAAACATCAAATTTAGCAATATTTTGATGTTTATCATCCCCTTTTCATTTACGTAATTTAAACATAATATAATCGAATTAGGCAATATTTTGCCGTTTTTCCACGTTTTCGTGAATTTTCAGTTTATTGTAATGTATTCATTATATACACGATAAAAATGATGCAAACACATAATTGATTAGATAGACCTTAAATACTTAATTTCCAATCAACTATTTGATTGAATTTGTTTCGCGTTAAAATACTGAGTAAGATATTGAAAAGGGGAGAAGTTCTGTTTTTATTGCATATATCGACGTTTCAGCCGGAATAGAGATGTTTTCGTGTACATCTTCCATCGGTAATATAAACATAAAATCGGGAACATTTTAGGAAATTCTAATAAAAACACATTGATTTTTATCATTTGTATTGGAAACAACATTGTCATATGTATTTTCTTGGATCTAAATAATACGAAACCTCGCTCTGTGATTTCAAGTTAAAATCCTCAAATACAATAAAATAGTGACTTTTTTACGTTAATCATGCAGTTTGATATAACGTAAATATATTCATTTTTACCAATATTTCGATACTATTTCATGTAGTATCACGATATGTGATTTGGCTTTCAAATTTCAAAATGTCGCATAATATTGCATTTTAAGCAAGTTTTCTTGCATTTTGTGCAGTACGAAAAATCATCGAATTTAGCAATATTTTGACGTTTATCATCCCCTTTTCCTTTATGTGTTTTAAACAAAATTTCATCGAATTAGGCAATATTTTGCCATTTTTCCACGTTTTTGTAAATTTTAAGTTTATTGGTATTAATTTATTATATATACGATAAAAATGATGCAAACACATAATTGACTAGCTAATAACCTTAAATTCTTCATTTTCAATCAACTATTTGTTTCTCGTTAAAATACTGAGTAAGATATTGAAAAGGGGAGAAGTTCTGTTTTTATTGCATATATCGACGTTTCAACCGGAATAGAGATGTTTTCGTGTACATCTTCCATCGGTAATATAAACATAAAATCGGGAACATTTTAGTTAATTCTGATGAAAACACATTGTTTTTTTTCATTTGTATTGGAAACAACATTGTCATATGTCTTTTCTTGGATCTAAATAATACGAAACCTCGCTCTATGATTTGAAGTTAAAATCCTCAAATATGGTAAAATAGTGACTTTTTCACGTTAATCATGTAGTTTGATATTACGTAAATATATTCATTTTTACCAATATTTCGATTCTATTTCATGTAGTATCACGATATGTGATTTGGCCTTCAAATCTCAGAATGTCACATAATATAGCATTTTAAGCAAGTTTTCTTGCATTTTATTTCGTACGAAAAAACATCAAATTTAGCAATATTTTGACGTTTATCATCCCCTTTTCCTTTATGTAATTTAAACATAATATAATCGAATTAGGCAATATTTTGCCGTTTTTCCACGTTTTTGTGAATTTTCAGTTTATTGTAATGTATTCATTATATATACGATAAAAATGATGCAAACACATAATTGATTAGATAGACCTTAAATACTTAATTTCCAATCAACTATTTGATTGAATTTGTTTCTCGTTAAAATACTGAGTAAGATATTGAAAAGGGGAGAAGTTCTGTTTTTATTGCATATATCGACGTTTCAGCCGGAATAGAGATGTTTTCGTGTACATCTTCCATCGGTAATATAAACATAAAATCGGGAACATTTTAGGTAATTCTAATAAAAACACATTGATTTTTATCATTTGTATTGGAAACAACATTGTCATATGTCTTTTCTTGGATCTAAATAATACGAAACCTCGCTCTATGATTTCAAGTTCAAATCCTCAAATATAATAAAATAGTGACTTTTTTACGTTAATCATGTAGTTTGATATAACGTAAATATATTCATTTTTACCAATATTTCGATACTATTTCATGTAGTATCACGATATGTGATTTGGCCTTCAAATCTCAGAATGTCACATAATATTGCATTTTAAGCAAGTTTTCTTGCATTTTGTGCCGTACGAAAAATCATCGAATTTAGCAATATTTTGACGTTTATCATCCCCTTTTCCTTTATGTGATTTAAACAAAATATCATCGAATTAGGCAATATTTTGCCGTTTTTCCAAGTTGTTGTGAATTTTCAGTTCATGGGTATTAATTCATTATATATACGATAAAAATGATGCAAACACATAATTGATTAGATAATAACCTTAAATACTTCATTTTCAATCAACTATTTGTTTCTCGTTAAAATACTGAGTAAGATATTGAAAAGGGGAGAAGTTCGGTTTTTATTGCATATATCGACGTTTCAGCCGGATTAGAGCGGTTTTACGTGTTCATCTTCCATCGGTAATATAAACGAAAAATCGAGAACATTTTAGTTAATTCTAATAAAAGCACATTGATTTTTATCATTTGTATTGGAAATAACATTGTCATATGTCTTTTCTTGGATCTAAATAATACGAAACCTCGCTATATGATTTGACGTTAAAATCTTCAAATATGGTAAAATAGTGACTTTTTTCAAGTTTTTCATGGAGTTTGATATTACGTAAATATATTCATTTTTACCAATATTTCGATACTATTTCATGTAGTATCACGATGTGATTTGGCCATCAAATCTCAGAATTTCGCATAATATTGCATTTAAGCAAGTTTTCTTGCATTTTGTTTCGTACGAAAAATCATTAAATTTAGCAATATTTTGACGTTTATCATCCCCTTTTCACTTATGAGACTTAAACATAATATCATCGAATTAGGCAATATTTTGCCGTTTTTCCACGTTTTTGTGAATTTTCAGTTTATTGTTATTAATTCATTAAATTTACGATAAAAATGATGCAAACACATAATTGATTATAAATTAACCTTAAATACTTCATTTTCAATCAACCATTTGTTTCTCGTTAAAATACTGCATTTTGTTTCGTACGAAAAATCATCAAATTTAGCAATATTTTGACGTTTATCATCCCCTTTTCCTTTATGTGATTTAAACATAATATCATCGCATTAGGCAATATTTTGCCGTTTTCCCACGTTTTTGTGAATTATTAGCTTATTGTTATTAATTCATTAAATATACGATAAAAATGATGCAAGCACATAATTGATTAGATAATAACCTTAAATACTTTATTTTAATCATCTATTTGTTTCTGGTTAAAATAGTGTGTAAGATATTGAAAAGGGGAGAAGTTCGGTTTTTATTGCATATATCGACGTTTCAGCAGCATTAGAGCGGTTTTACGTGTACATCTTCCATCGGTAATATAAACGGAATATCAAGAACATTTTAGTTAATTCTAATGAAAACACATTGTTTTTTATCATTTGTATTGGAAACAACATTGTCATATGTCTTTTCTTGGATCTAAATAATACTCGCTCTATGATTTGTAGTTAAAATCCTCAAATATGGTAAAATAGTGACTTTTTCACGTTAATCATGTAGTTTGATATTACGTAAATATATTTATTTTTACCAATATTTCGATACTATTTCATGTAGTATCACGATATGTGATTTGGCCTTCAAATCTCAAAATGTCGCATAATATATCATTTTAAGCAATTTTTCTTGCATTTTGTGCTGTACGAAAAATCATCGAATTTAGCAATATTTTGACGTTTATCATCCCCTTTTCCTTTATGTGTTTTAAACAAAATTTCATCGAATTAGGCAATATTTTGCCATTTTTCCACGTTTTTGTAAATTTTCAGTTTATTGGTATTAATTTATTATATATACGATAAAAATGATGCAAACACATAATTGATTAGATAATAACCTTAAATTCTTCATTTTCAATCAACTGTTTGTTTCTCGTTAAAATACTGAGTAAGATTTTAAAGGGGAGAAGGGGAGAAATCCTGTTTTTATTGCATATATCGACAATATGCCGGAATAGAGATGTTTTCGTGTACATCTTCCGTCGGTAATATAAAAATAAAATCGGGAACATTTTAGTTAATTCTAATGAAAACACATTGATTTTTATCATTTGTATTGGAAAGAACATTTTCATGTCTTTTCTTGGATCTAAATAATACGAAACCTCGCTCTATGATTTGAAGTTAAAATCCTCAAATATTGTAAAATAGTGACTTTTTCACGTTAATCATTTAGTTTGATATTACGTAAATATATTCATTTTTACCAATATTTCGATACTGTTTCATGTAGTATCACGATATGTGATTTGGCCTTCAAATCTCAGAATGTTGCATAATATTGCATTTTAAGCAAGTTTTCTTGCATTTTATTTCGTACGAAAAAACATCAAATTTAGCAATATTTTGACGTTTATCATCCCCTTTTCCTTTATGTAATTTAAACATAATATAATCGAATTAGGCAATATTTTGCCGTTTTTCCACGTTTTTGTGAATTATCAGTTTATTGTAATGTATTCATTATATATACGATAAAAATGATGCAAACACATAATTGATTAGATAATAACCTTAAATACTTAATTTTCAATCAACTATTTGATTGAATTTGTTTCTCGATAAAATACTGAGTAAGATATTGAAAAGGGGAGAAGTTCGGTTTTTATTGCATATATCGACGTTTCAGCCGGATTAGAGCGGTTTTACGTGTACATCTTCCATCGGTAATATAAACGGAAAATCAAGAACCATTTAGTTAATTCTTATGAAAACACATTGATTTTTATCATTTGTATTGGAAACAACATTGTCATATGTCTTTTCTTGGATCTAAATAATACGAAACCTCGCTCTATGATTTGAAGTTAAAATCCTCAAATATGGTAAAATAGTGACTTTTTCACGTTAATCATGTAGTTTGATATTACGTAAAAATATTCATTTTTACCAATATTTCGATACTATTTCATGTAGTATCACGATATGTGATTTGGCCTTCAAATCTCAGAATGTCACATAATATTGCATTTTAAGCAAGTTTTCATGCATTTTGTGCCGTACGAAAAATCATCGAATTTAACAATATTTTGACGTTTATCATCCTCTTTTCCTTTATGTGATTTAAACAAAATATCATCGAATTAGGCAATATTTTGCCGTTTTTCCACGTTTTTGTGAATTTCAGTTTATAGGTATTAATTCATTATATATACGATAAAAATGATGCAAACACATAATTGATTAGATAATAACCTTAAATACTTAATTTTCAATCAACTATATGTTTCTCGTTAAAATACTGAGTAAGATATTGAAAAGGGGAGAAGTTCGGTTTTTATTGCATATATCGACGTTTCAGCCGGAATAGAGCAGTTTTACGTGTACATCTTCCATCGGCAATATAAACGAAAAATCAAGGACATTTTGGTTAATTCCAATGAAAACACATTGTTTTTTATCATTTGTATTGGAAACAACATTGTCATATGTCTTTTCTTTGATATAAATAATACGAAACCTCGCTCTATGGTTTGAAGTTAAAATCCTCAAATATGGTAAAATAGTAACTTTTTCACGTTAATCATGTAGTTTGATATTACGTAAATATATTCATTTTTACCAATATTTCGATACTATTTCATGAAGTATCACGATATGTGATTTGGCCTTCAAATCTCTGAATTTCGCATAATATTGCATTTTAAGTAAGTTTTCTTGCATTTGTGCCGTACGAATAATCTTCGAATTTAGCAATATTTTGACGTTTATCATCCCCTTTTCCTTTATGTGATTTAAACAAAATATCATCGAATTAGGCAATATTTTGCCGTTTTTTCACGTTTATGTCAATTTTCAGTTTATTGGTATTAATTCATTATATATACGATAAAAATGATGCAAACACATAATTGATTAGATTCCTTAAATTCTTCATTTTCAATCAACTATTTGTTTCTCGTTAAAATACTGAGTAAGATATTGAAAAGGGGAGAAGTTCGGTTTTTATTGCATATATCGACGTTTCAGCCGGAATAGAGCAGTTTTACGTGTACATCTTCCATCGGTAATATAAACGGAAAATCAAGAACATTTTAGTTAATTCTAATGAAAACACATTGTTTTTTATCATTTGTATGGTAAAAAACATTGTCATATGTCTTTTTTTGGATCTAAATAATACGAAACCTCGCTCTATGATTTGAAGTTAAAATCCTCAAATATGGTAAAATAGTGACTTTTTCAGGTTAATCAAGTAGTTTGATATTACGTAAATATATTCATTTTTACCAATATTTCGATTCTATTTCATGTAGTATCACGATATGTGATTTGGCCTTCAAATCTCAGAATGTCACATAATATAGCATTTTAAGCAAGTTTTCTTGCATTTTATTTCGTACGAAAAAACATCAAATTTAGCAATATTTTGACGTTTATCATCCCCTTTTCCTTTATGTGATTTAAACAAAATATCATCGAATTAGGCAATATTTTGCCGTTTTTCCACGTTTATGTGAATTTTCAGTTTATTGGTAATAATTCATTATATATATGATAATAATGATGCAAACACATAATTGATTAGATTCCTTAAATTCTTCATTTTCAATCAACTATTTGTTTCTCGTTAAATACTGAGTAAGATATTGAAAAGGGGAGAAGTTCTGTTTTTGTTGCATATATAAACGTTTCAGCCGGAATAGAGCAGTTTTACGTGTGCATCTTCCATCGGCAATATAAACGGAATATCAAGAACAATTTAGTTAAATCTAATGAAAACACATTGTTTTTTTATCATTTGTATTGGAAACAACATTGTCATATGTCTTTTCTTGGATCTAAATTATACTCGCTCTATGATTTGAAGCTAAAATCCTCAAATATGGTAAAATAGTGACTTTTTCACGTTAATCATGTAGTTTGATATTACGTAAATATATTTATTTTTACCAACATTTCGATACTATTTCATGTAATATCACGATAGGTGATTTGGTCTTCAAATCTCAAAATGTCGCATAATATTGCATTTTAAGCAATTTTTCTTGCATTTTGTGCTGTACGAAAAATCATCGAATTTAGCAATATTTTGACGTTTATCATCCCATTTTTCTTTATGTGTTTTAAACAAAATTTCATCGAATTAGGCAATATTTTGCCATTTTTCCACGTTTTTGTAAATTTTCAGTTTATTGGTATTAATTTATTATATATACGATAAAAATGATGCAAACACATAATTGATTTGATAATATCCTTAAATTCTTCATTTTCAATCAACTATTTGTTTCTCGTTAAAATACTGAGTAAGATATTGAAAAGGGGAAAAGTTCTGTTTTTATTGCATATATCGACGTTTCAGCCGGAATAGAGATGTTATCGTGTACATCTTCCATCGGTAATATAAACATAAAATCGGGAACATTTTAGTTAATTCTAATGAAAACACATTGAATTTTATCATTTGTATTGGAAACAACATTGTCATATGTCTTTTCTTGGATCTAAATAATACGAAACCTCGCTCTTTGATTTGAAGTTAAAATCCTCAAATATGGTAAAATAGTGACTTTTTCACGTTAATCATGTAGTTTGATATTACGTAAATATATTCATTTTTACCAATATTTCAATACTATTTCATGTAGTATCACGATAAGTGATTTGGCCTTCAAATCTCAGAATGTCACATAATATTACATTTTAAGCAAGTTTTCTTGCATTTTATTTCGTACGAAAAAACATCAAATGTAGCAATATTTTGACGTTTATCATCCTCTTTTCCTTTATGAAATTTAAACATAATATAATCGAATTAGGCAATATTTTGCCGTTTTTCCACGTTTTTGTGAATTTTCAATTTATTGTAATGTATTCATTATATATACGATAAAAATGATGCAAACACATAATTGATTAGATAATAACCTTAAATACTTAATTTTCAATCAACTATTTGATTGAATTTGTTTCTCGTTAAAATACTGAGTAAGATATTGAAAAGGGGAGAAGTTCGGTTTTTATTGCATATATCGACGTTTCAGCCGGATTAGAGCGGTTTTACGTGTACATCTTCCATCGGTAATATAAACGGAAAATCAAGAACCATTTAGTTAATTCTTATGAAAACACATTGATTTTTATCATTTGTATTGGAAACAACATTGTCATATGTCTTTTCTTGGATCTAAATAATACGAAACCTCGCTCTATGATTTGAAGTTAAAATCCTCAAATATGGTAAAATAGTGACTTTTTCACGTTAATCATGTAGTTTGATATTACGTAAATATATTCATTTTTACCAATATTTCGATACTATTTTATGTAGTATCACGATATGTGATTTGGCCTTCAAATCTCAGAATGTCACATAATATTGCATTTTAAGAAAGTTTTCTTGCATTTTGTGCCGTACGAAAAATCATCGAATTTAGCAATATTTTGACGTTTAACATCCCCTTTTCCTTTATGTGATTTAAACAAAATATCATCGAATTAGGCAATATTTTGCCGTTTTTTCACGTTTTTGTGAATTTTCAGTTTATGGGTATTAATTCATTATATATTCGATAAAAATGATGCAAACACATAATTGATTAGATTATGTTACCTTAAATACTTAATTTTCAATCAACTATTTGTTTCTCTTTAAAATACTGAGTAAGATATTGAAAAGGGGAGAAGTTCGGTTTTTATTGCATATATCGACGTTTCAGCCGGATTAGAGCGGGTTTACGTGTACATCTTCCATCAGTAATATAAACGGAAAATCAAGAACATTTTAGTTAATTCTAATGAAAACACATTGTTTTTTATCATTTGTATTGGAAACAACATTGTCATATGTGTTTTTTTGGATCTAAATAATACGAAACCTCGCTCTATGATTTGAAATTAAAATCCTCAAATACGGTAAAATAGTGACTTTTTCACGTTAATCATGTAGTTTGATATTACGTAAATATATTCATTTTTACCAATATTTCAATACTATTTCATGTAGTATCACGATAAGTGATTTGGCCTTCAAATCTCAGAATGTCACATAATATTGCATTTTAAGCAAGTTTTCTTGCATTTTGTGCCGTACGAAAAATCATCGAATTTAGCAATATTTTGACGTTTATCATCCCCTTTTCCTTATTTATGTGATTTAAACAAAATATCATCGAATTAGGCAATATTTTGCCATTTTTCAACGTTTTTGTAAATTTTCAGTTTATTGGTATTAATTCATTATATATACGATAAAAATGATGCAAACACATAATTGATTAGATAATAACCTTAAATTCTTCATTTTCAATCAACTATTTGTTTCTCATTAAAATACTGAGTAAGATATTAAAAAGGGGAGAAGTTCTGTTTTTATTGGATATATCGACGTTTCAGCCGGAAAAGAGATGTTTTCGTGTACATCTTTCGTCGGTAATATAAACATAAAATCGGGAACATTTTAGTTAATTCTAATGAAAACACATTGATTTTTATCATTTGTATTGGAAACAACATTTTCATGTTTTTCTTGGATCTAAATAATACGAAACCTCGCTCTATGATTTGAAGTTAAAATCCTCAAATATGGTAAAATAGTGACTTTTTCACGTTAATCATGTAGTTTGATATTACGTAAATATATTCATTTTTACCAATATTTCGATACTATTTCAAGTAGTATCACGATATGTGATTTGGCTTTCAAATCTCAAAATGTCGCATAATATTGCATTTTAAGCAAGTTTTCTTGCATTTTGTGCAGTACGAAAAATCATCGAATTTAGCAATATTTTGACGTTTATCATCCCCTTTTCCTTTATGTGTTTTAAACAAAATTTCATCGAATTAGGCAATATTTTGCCATTTTTCCACGTTTTTGTAAATTTTCAGTTTATTGGTATTAATTTATTATATATACGATAAAAATGATGCAAACACATAATTGACTAGCTAATAACCTTAAATTCTTCATTTTCAATCAACTATTTGTTTCTCGTTAACATACTGAGTAAGATATTGAAAATGGGAGAAGTTCTGTTTTTATTGCATATATCGACGTTTCAGCTGGAATAGAGATGTTTTTGTGTACATCTTCCATCGGTAATATAAACATAAAATCGGGAACATTTTAGTTAATTCTGTTGAAAACACATTGTTTTTTATCATTTGTATTGGAAACAACATTGTCATATGTCTTTTCTTGGATCTAAATAATACGAAACCTCGCTCTATGATTTGAAGTTAAAATCCTCAAATATGGTAAATAGTGACTTTTTCACGTTAATCATGTAGTTTGATATTACGTAAATATATTCATTTTTACCAATATTTCGATACTATTTCATGTCGTATCACGATATGTGATTTGGCCTTCAAATCTCAGAATGTCACATAATATTGCATTTTAAGAAAGTTTTCTTGCATTTTGTGCCGTACGAAAAATCATCGAATTTAGCAATATTTTGACGTTTATCATCCCCTTTTCCTTTATGTGATTTAAACAAAATATCATCGAATTAGGCAATATTTTGCCGTTTTTTCGCGTTTATGTGAATTTTCAGTTTATTTGTATTAATTCATTATATATACGATAAAAATGATGCAAACACATAATTGATTAGATTCCTTAAATTCTTCATTTTCAATCAACTATTTGTTTCTCGTTAACATACTGAGTAAGATATTGAAAATGGGAGAAGTTCTGTTTTTATTGCATATATCGTCGTTTCAGCCGGAATAGAGCAGTTTTACGTGTACATCTTCAATCGGTAATATAAACGGAATATCAAGAACAATTTAGTTAATTCTAATGAAAACACATTGTTTTTTTATCATTTGTATTGGAAACAACATTGTCATATGTCTTTTCTTGGATCTAAATAATACTCGCTCTATGATTTGAAGCTAAAATCCTCAAATATGGTAAAATAGTGACTTTTTCACGTTAATCATGTAGTTTGATATTACGTAAATATATTCATTTTTACCAATATTTCGATACAATTTCATGTAGTATCACGATATGTTATTTGGCCTTCAAATCTCAGAATGTCGCATAATATTGCATTTTAAGCAAGTTTTCTTGCATTTTGTTTCGTACAAAAAATCATCGAATTTAGCAATATTTTGACGTTCATGATCCCCATTTCCTTTATGTAATTTAGACATAATATAATCGAATTAGGCAATATTTTGCCGTTTTTCCACGTATTTGTGAATTTTCAGTTTATGGGTATTAATTCATTATATATACGATAAAAATGATGCAAACACATAATTGATTAGATAATAACCTTAAATACTTAATTTTCAATCAACTATTTGTTTCTCGTTAAAATACTGAGTAAGATATTGAAAAGGGGAGAAGTTCGGTTTTTATTGCATATATCGACGTTTCAGCCGGGATAGAGATGTTTTCGTGTACATCTTCCACCGGTAATATAAACGGAAAATCAGGAACATTTTACTTAATTCTAATGAAAACATATTGATTTTTATCATTTGTATTGGAAACAACATTGTCATATGTCCTTTCTTGGATCTAAATAATGCGAAAGCTCGCTCAATGATATGAAGTTAAAATCCTCAAATATGGTTAAATAGTGACTTTTCACGTTTTTCATGTAGTTTGATATTACGTAAATATATTCATTTTTACCAATATTTCGATACTATTTCATGTAGAATCACGATATGTGATTTGGCCATCAAATCTCAGAATGTCGCATAATATAGCATTTTAAGCAAGTTTTCTTGCATTTTATTTCGTACGAAAAAACATCAAATTTAGAAATATTTTTACGTTTATCATCCCCTTTTCCTTTATGTAATTTAAACATAATATAATCGAATTAGGCAATATTTTGTCGTTTTTCCACGTTTTTGTGAATTTTCAGTTTATTGTAATGTATTCATTATATATACGATAAAAATGATGCAAACACATAATTGATTAGATAATAACCTTAAATGCTTAATTTTCAATCAACTATTTGATTGAATTTGTTTCTCGTTAAAATACTGAGTAAGATATTGAAAAGGGGGAGAAGTTCGGTTTTTATTACATATATCGACGTTTCAGCCAGATTAGAGCGGTTTTACGTGTACATCTTCCATCGGTAATATAAACGGAAAATCAAGAACCATTTAGTTAATTCTTATGAAAACACATTGTTTTTTATCATTTGTATTGGAAACAACATTGTCATATGTCTTTTCTTGGATCTAAATAATACTCGCTCTATGATTTGAAGTTAAAATCCTCAAATATGGTAAAATAGTGACTTTTTCACGTTAATCATGTAGTTTGATATTACGTAAATATATTTATTTTTACCAATATTTCGATACTATTTCATGTAGTATCACGATATGTGATTTGGCCTTCAAATCTCAGAATGTCGCATATATTGCATTTTAAGCAAATTTTCTTGCATTTTGTGCAGTACGAAAAATCATCGAAATTAGCAATATTTTGAGGTTTATCATCCCCTTTTCCTTTATGTGTTTTAAACAAAATTTCATCGAATTAGGCAATATTTTGCCATTTTTCTACGTTTTTGTAAATTTTCAGTTTATTGGTATTAATTTATTATATATACAATAAAAATGATGCAAACACATAATTGATTAGATAACCTTAAATTCTTCATTTTCAATGAACTATTTGTTTCTCGTTAAAATACTGAGTAAGATATTGAAAAGGGGAGAAGTTCTGTTTTTATTGCATATATCGACGTTGCAGCCGGAATAACGATGTTTTCGTGTATATCTTCCATCAGTAATATAAACATAAAATCGGGAACATTTTAGTTAATTCTAATGAAAACACATTGATTTTTATCATTTGTATTGGAAACAACATTGTCATATGTCTTTTCTTGGATCTAAATAATACGAAACCTCGCTCTATGATTTGAAGTTAAAATCCTCATATATGGTAAAATAGTGACTTTTTCACGTTAATCATGTAGTTTGATATTACGTAAATATATTCATTTTTACCAATATTTCAATACTATTTCATGTAGTATCACGATAAGTGATTTGGCCTTCAAATCTCAGAATGTCACATAAAATTGCATTTTAAGCAAGTTTTCTTGCATTTTGTGCCGTACGAAAAATCATCGAATTTAGCAATATTTTGACGTTTATCATCCCCTTTTCCTTTATGTGATTTAAACAAAATATTATCGAATTAGGCAATATTTTGCCATTTTTCCACGTTTTTGTAAATTTTCAGTTTATTGGTATTAATTCATTATATATACGATAAAAATGATGCAAACACATAATTGATTGGATAATAACCTTAAATTCTTCATTTTCAATCAACTATTTGTTTCTCGTTAAAATACTGAGTAAGATATTAAAAAGAGGAGAAGTTCTGTTTTTATTGCATATATCGACGTTTCAGCCGGAATAGAGATGTTTTCGTGTACATCTTCCGTCGGAAATATAAACATAAAATCGGGATCATTTTAGTTAATTCTAATGAAAACACATTGATTTTTATCATTTGTATTGGAAACAACATTTTCATGTCTTTTCTTGGATCTAAATAATACGAAACCTCGCAATATGATTTGAAGTTAAAATCCTCAAATATGGTAAAATAGTGACTTTTTCAAGTTAATCATGTAGTTTGATATTCCGTATATATATTCATTTTTACCAATATTTCGATACTGTTTCATGTAGTATCACGATATGTGATTTGGCCTTCAAATCTCAGAATGTTGCATAATATTGCATTTTAAGCAAGTTTTCTTGCATTTTATTTCGTACGAAAAAACATCAAATTTAGCAATATTTTGATGTTTATCATCCCCTTTTCATTTATGTAATTTAAACATAATAAAATCGAATTTGGCAATATTTTGCCGTTTTTCCACGTTTTTGTGAATTTTCAGTTTATTGTAATGTATTCATTATATACACGATAAAAATGATGCAAACACATAATTGATTAGATAGACCTTAAATACTTAATTTCCAATCAACTATTTGATTGAATTTGTTTCTCGTTAAAATACTGAGTAAGATATTGAAAAGGGGAGAAGTTCGGTTTTTATTGCATATATCGACGTTTCAGCCGGATTAGAGCGGTTTTACGTGTACATCTTCCATCGGTAATATAAACGGAATATCAAGAACATTTTAGTTAATTCTAATGAAAACACATTGTTTTTTATCATTTGTATTGGAAACAACATTGTCATATGTCTTTTCTTGGATCTAAATAATACTCGCTCTATGATTTGAAGTTAAAATCCTCAAATATGGGAAAATAGTGACTTTTTCACGTTAATCATGTAGTTTGATATTACGTAAATATATTTATTTTTACCAATATTTCGATACTATTTCATGTAGTATCACGATATGTGATTTGGCCTTCAAATCTCAGAATGTCGCATAATATTGCATTTTAGGCAAGTTTTCTTGCATTTTGTGCTGTACGAAAAATCATCGATTTTAGCAATATTTTGACGTTTATCATCTCCTTTTCCTTTATGTGTTTTTAACAAAATTTCATCGAATTAGGCAATATTTTGCCATTTTTCCACGTTTTTGTAAATTTTCAGTTTATTGGTATTAATTTATTATATATACGATAAAAATGATGCAAACACATAATTGATTAGATAATAACCTTAAATTCTTCATTGTCAATCAACTATTTGTTTCTCGTTAAAATACTGAGTAAGATATTGAAAAGGGGAGAAGTTCTGTTTTTATTGCATATATCGACGTTTCAGCCTGAATAGAGATGTTTTCGTGTACATCTTCCATCGGTAATATAAACATAAAATCGGGAACATTTTAGGTAATTCTAATAAAAACACATTGATTTTTATCATTTGTATTGGAAACAACATTGTCATATGTCTTTTCTTGGATCTAAATAATACGAAACCTCGCTCTGTGATTTCAAGTTAAAATCCTCAAATATAATAAAATAGTGACTTTTTCACGTTAATCATGTAGTTTGATATAACGTAAATATATTCATTTTTACCAATATTTCGATACTATTTCATGTAGTATCACGATATGTGATTTGGCCTTCAAATCTCAGAATGTCACATAATATTGTATTTTAAGCAAGTTTTCTTGCATTTTGTGCCGTACGAAAAATCATCGAATTTAGCAATATTTTGACGTTTATCATCCCCTTTTCCTTTATGTGATTTAAACAAAATATCATCGAATTAGGCAATATTTTGCCGTTTTTCCAAGTTTTTGTGAATTTTCAGTTCATGGGTATTAATTCATTATATATACGATGAAAATGATGCAAACACAAAATTGATTAGATAATAACCTTAAATACTTCATTTTCAATCAACTATTTGTTTCTCTTTAAAGTACTGAGTAAGATATTGAAAAGTGGAGAAGTTCGGTTTTTATTGCATATATCGACGTTTCAGCCGGATTAGAGCGGTTTTACGTGTTCATCTTCCATCGGTAATATAAACGAAAAATCGAGAACATTTTAGTTAATTCTAATAAAAGCACATTGATTTTTCCCATTTGTATTGGAAATAACATTGTCATATGTCTTTTCTTGGATCTAAATAATACGAAACCTCGCAATATGATTTGACGTTAAAATCTTCAAATATGGTAAAATAGTGACTTTTTTCAAGTTTTTCCTGGAGTTTGATATTACGTAAATATATTCATTTTTACCAATATTTCGATACTATTTCATGTAGTATCACGATGTGATTTGGCCATCAAATCTCAGAATTTCGCATAATATTGCATTTAAGCAAGTTTTCTTGCATTTTGTTTCGTACGAAAAATCATCAAATTTAGCAATATTTTGACGTTTATAATCCCCTTTTCACTTACGAGACTTAAACATAATATCATCGAATTAGGCAATATTTTGCCGTTTTTCCACGTTTTTGTGAATTTTCAGTTTATTGTTATAATTCATTAAATTTACGATAAAAATGATGCAAACACATAATTGATTATAAATTAACCTTAAATACTTCATTTTCAATCAACCATTTGTTTCTCGTTAAAATACTGCATTTTGTTTCGTACGAAAAATCATCAAATTTAGCAATATTTTGACGTTTATCATCCCCTTTTCCTTTATGTGATTTAAACATAATATCATCGCATTAGGCAATATTTTGCCGTTTTCCCACGTTTTTGTGAATTATTAGCTTATTGTTATTAATTCATTAAATATACGATAAAAACGATGCAAACACATAATTGATTAGATAATAACCTTAAATAATTTATTTTAATCATCTATTTGTTTCTCGTTAAAATAGTGTGTAAGATATTGAAAAGGGGAGAAGTTCGGTTTTTATTGCATATATCGACGTTTCAGCAGCATTAGAGCGGTTTTACGTGTACATCTTCCATCGGTAATATAAACGGAATATCAAGAACATTTTAGTTAATTCTAATGAAAACACATTGTTTTTTATCATTTGTATTGGAAACAACATTGTCATATGTCTTTTCTTGGATCTAAATAATACTCGCTCTATGATTTGTAGTTAAAATCCTCAAATGTGGTAAAATAGTGACTTTTTCACGTTAATCATGTAGTTTGATATTACGTAAATATATTTATTTTTACCAATATTTCGATACTATTTCATGTAGTATCACGATATGTGATTTGGCCTTCAAATCTCAAAATGTCGCATAATATATCATTTTAAGCAATTTTTCTTGCATTTTGTGCTGTACGAAAAATCATCGAATTTAGCAATATTTTGACGTTTATCATCCCCTTTTCCTTTATGTGTTTTAAACAAAATTTCATCGAATTAGGCAATATTTTGCCATTTTTCCACGTTTTTGTAAATTTTCAGTTTATTGGTATTAATTTATTATATACACGATAAAAATGATACAAACACATAATTGATTAGATATTAACCTTAAATTCTTCATTTTCAATCAACTGTTTGTTTCTCGTTAAAATACTGAGTAAGATATTGAAAAGGGGAGAAGTTCTGTTTTTATTGCATATATCGACGTTTCAGCCGGAATAGAGATGTTTTCGTGTACATCTTCCATCGGTAATATAAACATAAAATCGGGAACATTTTAGGTAATTCTAATGAAAACACATTGGTTTTTATCATTTGTATTGGAAACAACATTGTCATATGTCTTTTCTTGGATCTAAATAATACTCGCTCTATGATTTGAAGCTAAAATCCTCAAATATGGTATAATAGTGACTTTTTCACGTTAATCATGTAGTTTGATATTACGTAAATATTTTCATTTTTACCATTATTTCGATACAATTTCATGTAGTATCACGATATGTTATTTGGCCTTCAAATCTCAGAATGTCGCATAATATTGCATTTTAAGCAAATTTTCTTGCATTTTGTTTCGTACAAAAAATCATCGAATTTAGCAATATTTTGACGTTTATCATCCCCATTTCCTTTATGTAATTTAGACATAATATAATCGAATTAGGCAATATTTTGCCGTTTTTCCACGTATTTGTGAATTTTCAGTTTATGGGTATTAATTCATTATATATACGATAAAACTGATGCAAACACATAATTGATTAGATAATAACCTTAAATACTTAATTTTCAATCAACTATTTGTTTCTCGTTAAAATACTGAGTAAGATATTGAAAAGGGGAGAAGTTCGGTTTTTATTGCATATATCGACGTTTCAGCCGGGATAGATATGTTTTCGTGTACATCTTCCACCGGTAATATAAACGGACAATCAGGAACATTTTAGTTAATTCTAATGAAAACATATTGATTTTTATCATTTGTATTGGAAACAACATTGGCATATGTCCTTTCTTGGATCTAAATAATGCGAAAGCTCGCTCTATGATATGAAGTTAAAATCCTCAAATATGGTTAAATAGTGACTTTTCACGTTTTTCATGTAGTTTGATATTACGTAAATATATTCATTTTTACCAATATTTCGATACTATTTCATGTAGAATCACGATATGTGATTAGGCCATCAAATCTCAGAATGTCGCATAATATAGCATTTTAAGCAAGTTTTCTTGCATTTTATTTCGTACGAAAAACATCAAATTTAGAAATATTTTGACGTTTATCATCCCCTTTTCCTTTATGTAATTTAAACATAATATAATCGAATTAGGCAATATTTTGTCGTTTTTCCACGTTTTTGTGAATTTTCAGTTTATTGTAATGTATTCATTATATATACGATAAAAATGATGCAAACACATAATTGATTAGATAATAACCTTAAATGCCTAATTTTCAATCAACTATTTGATTGGATTTGTTTCTCGTTAAAATACTGAGTAAGATATTGAAAAGGGGGAGAAGTTCGGTTTTTATTGCATATATCGACGTTTCAGCCGGATTAGAGCGGTTTTACGTGTACATCTTCCATCGGTAATATAAACGGAAAATCAAGAACCATTTAGTTAATTCTTATGAAAACACATTGTTTTTTATCATTTGTATTGGAAACAACATTGTCATATGTCTTTTCTTGGATCTAAATAATACTCGCTCTATGATTTGAAGTTAAAATCCTCAAATATGGTAAAATAGTGACTTTTTCACGTTAATCATGTAGTTTGATATTACGTAAATATATTTATTTTTACCAATATTTCGATACTCTTTCATGTAGTATCACGATATGTGATTTGGCCTTCAAATCTCAGAATGTCGCATAATATTGCATTTTAAGCAAGTTTTCTTGCATTTTGTGCAGTACGAAAAATCATCGAAATTAGCAATATTTTGAGGTTTATCATCCCATTTTCCTTTATGTGTTTTAAACAAAATTTCATCGAATTAGGCAATATTTTGCCATTTTTCTACGTTTTTGTAAATTTTCAGTTTATTGGTATTAATTTATTATATATACTATAAAAATGATGCAAACACATAATTGATTAGATAACCTTAAATTCTTCATTTTCAATGAACTATTTGTTTCTCGTTAAAATACTGAGTAAGATATTGAAAAGGGGAGAAG
This sequence comes from Procambarus clarkii, assembly GCF_040958095.1. Lineage (NCBI taxonomy): Eukaryota > Metazoa > Arthropoda > Malacostraca > Decapoda > Cambaridae > Procambarus > Procambarus clarkii. Next base: position 503,032 of record NC_091201.1, read on the forward strand.
TTCTGTTTTTATTGCATATATCGACGTTGCAGCCGGAATAGAGATGTTTTCGTGTATATCTTCCATCAGTAATATAAACATAAAATCGGGAACATTTTAGTTAATTCTAATGAAAACACATTGATTTTTATCATTTGTATTGGAAACAACATTGTCATATGTCTTTTCTTGGATCTAAATAATACGAAACCTCGCTCTATGATTTGAAGTTAAAATCCTCAAATATGGTAAAATAGTGACTTTTTCACGTTAATCATGTAGTTTGATATTACGTAAATATATTCATTTTTACCAATATTTCAATACTATTTCATGTAGTATCACGATAAGTGATTTGGCCTTCAAATCTCAGAATGTCACATAAAATTGCATTTTAAGCAAGTTTTCTTGCATTTTGTGCCGTACGAAAAATCATCGAATTTAGCAATATTTTGACGTTTATCATCCCCTTTTCCTTTATGTGATTTAAACAAAATATTATCGAATTAGGCAATATTTTGCCATTTTTCCACGTTTTTGTAAATTTTCAGTTTATTGGTATTAATTCATTATATATACGATAAAAATGATGCAAACACATAATTGATTGGATAATAACCTTAAATTCTTCATTTTCAATCAACTATTTGTTTCTCGTTAAAATACTGAGTAAGATATTGAAAAGGGGAGAAGTTCTGTTTTTATTGCATATATCGACGTTTCAGCCGGAATAGAGTTGTTTTCGTGTACATCTTCCGTCGGTAATATAAACATAAAAACGGGATCATTTTAGTTAATTCTAATGAAAACACATTGATTTTTATCATTTGTATTGGAAACAACATTTTCATGTCTTTTCTTGGATCTAAATAATACGAAACCTCGCTCTATGATTTGAAGTTAAAATCCTCAAATATGGTAAAATAGTGACTTTTTCAAGTTAATCATGTAGTTTGATATTCCGTATATATATTCATTTTTACCAATATTTCGATACTGTTTCATGTAGTATTACGATATGTGATTTGGCCTTCAAATCTCAGAATGTTGCATAATATTGCATTTTAAGCAAGTTTTCTTGCATTTTATTTCGTACGAAAAAACATCAAATTTAGCAATATTTTGATGTTTATCATCCCCTTTTCATTTATGTAATTTAAACATAATAAAATCGAATTAGGCAATATTTTGCCGTTTTTCCACGTTTTTGTGAGTTTTAAGTTTATTGTAATGTATTCATTATATACACGATAAAAATGATGCAAACACATAATTGATTAGATAGACCTTAAATACTTAATTTCCAATCAACTATTTGATTGAATTTGTTTCTCGTTAAAATACTGAGTAAGATATTGAAAAGGGGAGAAGTTCGGTTTTTATTGCATATATCGACGTTTCAGCCGGATTAGAGCGGTTTTACGTGTACATCTTCCATCGGTAATATAAACGGAAAATCAAGAACTATTTAGTTAATTCTTATGAAAACACATTGTTTTTTATCATTTGTATTGGAAACAACATTGTCATATGTCTTTTCTTGGATCTAAATAATACTCGCTCTATGATTTGAAGTTAAAATCCTCAAATATGGGAAAATAGTGACTTTTTCACGTTAATCATGTAGTTTGATATTACGTAAATATATTTATTTTTACCAATATTTCGATACTATTTCATGTAGTATCACGATATGTGATTTGGCCTTCAAATCTCAGAATGTCGCATAATATTGCATTTTAGGCAAGTTTTCTTGCATTTTGTGCTGTACGAAAAATCATCGAATTTAGCAATATTTTGACGTTTATCATCCCCTTTTCCTTTATGTGTTTTTAACAAAATTTCATCGAATTAGGCAATATTTTGCCATTTTTCCACGTTTTTGTAAATTTTCAGTTTATTGGTATTAATTTATTATATATACGATAAAAATGATGCAAACACATAATTGATTAGATAATAACCTTAAATTCTTCATTGTCAATCAACTATTTGTTTCTCGTTAAAATACTGAGTAAGATATTGAAAAGGGGAGAAGTTCTGTTTTTATTGCATATATCGACGTTTCAGCCGGAATAGAGATGTTTTCGTGTACATCTTCCATCGGTAATATAAACATAAAATCGGGAACATTTTAGGTAATTCTAATAAAAACACATTGATTTTTATCATTTGTATTGGAAACAACATTGTCATATGTCTTTTCTTGGATCTAAATAATACGAAACCTCGCTCTGTGATTTCAAGTTAAAATCCTCAAATATAATTAAATAGTGACTTTTTCACGTTAATCATGTTGTTTGATATAACGTAAATATATTCATTTTTACCAATATTTCGATACTATTTCATGTAGTATCACGATATGTGATTTGGCCTTCAAATCTCAGAATGTCACATAATATTGCATTTTAAGCAAGTTTTCTTGCATTTTGTGCCGTACGAAAAATCATCGAATTTAGCAATATTTTGACGTTCATCATCCCCTTTTCCTTTATGTGATTTAAACAAAATATCATCGAATTAGGCAATATTTTGCCGTTTTTCCAAGTTTTTGTGAATTTTCAGTTCTTGGGTATTAATTCATTATATATACGATAAAAATGATGCAAACACATAATTGATTAGATAATAACCTTAAATACTTCATTTTCAATCAACTATTTGTTTCTCGTTAAAATACTGAGTAAGATATTGAAAAGTGGAGAAGTTCGGTTTTTATTGCATATATCGACGTTTCAGCCGGATTAGAGCGGTTTTACGTGTTCATCTTCCATCGGTAATATAAACGAAAAATCGAGAACATTTTAGTTAATTCTAATAAAAGCACATTGATTTTTATCATTTGTATTGGAAATAACATTGTCATATGTCTTTTCTTGGATCTAAATAATACGAAACCTCGCTATATGATTTGACGTTAAAATCTTCAAATATGGTAAAATAGTGACTTTTTTCAAGTTTTTCATGGAGTTTGATATTACGTAAATATATTCATTTTTACCAATATTTCGATACTATTTCATGTAGTATAACGATGTGATTTGGCCATCAAATCTCAGAATTTCGCATAATATTGCATTTAAGCAAGTTTTCTTGCATTTTGTTTCGTACGAAAAATCATCAAATTTAGCAATATTTTGACGTTTATCATCCCCTTTTCACTTATGAGACTTAAACATAATATCATCGAATTAGGCAATATTTTGCCGTTTTTCCACGTTTTTGTGAATTTTCAGTTTATTGGTATTAATTTATTATATATACGATAAAAATGATGCAAACACATAATTGATTAGATAATAACCTTAAATTCTTCATTTTCAATCAACTGTTTGTTTCTCGTTAAAATACTGAGTAAGATATTGAAAAGGGGAGAAGTTCTGTTTTTATTGCATATATCGACGTTTCAGCCGGAATAGAGATGTTTTCGTGTACATCTTCCATCGGTAATATAAACATAAAATCGGGAACCTTTTAGTTATTTCTAATGAAAACACATTGGTTTTTATCATTTGTATTGGAAACAACATTGTCATATGTCTTTTCTTGGATCTAAATAATACGAAACCTCGCTCTATGATTTGAAGTTAAAATCCTCAAATATGGTAAAATAGTGACTTTTTCACGTTAATCATGTAGTTTGATATTACGTAAATATATTCATTTTTACCAATATTTCGATACTATTTCATGTAGTATCACGATATGTGATTTGGCCTTCAAATCTCAGAATGTCACATAATATTGCGTTTTAAGCAAGTTTTCTTGCATTTTGTGTCGTACGAAAAATCATCGAATTTAGCAATATTTTGACGTTTATCATCCCCTTTTCCTTTATGTGATTTAAACAAAATATCATCGAATTAGGCAATATTTTGCCGTTTTTTCACGTTTATGTCAATTTTCAGTTTATTGGTATTAATTCATTATATATACGATAAAAATGATGCAAACACATAATTGATTAGATTCCTTAAATTCTTCATTTTCAATCAACTATTTGTTTCTCGTTAAAATACTGAGTAAGATATTGAAAAGGGGAGAAGTTCGGTTTTTATTGCATATATCGACGTTTCAGCCGGAATAGAGCAGTTTTACGTGTACATCTTCCATCGGTAATATAAACGGAAAATCAAGAACATTTTAGTTAATTCTAATGAAAACACATTGTTTTTTATCATTTGTATTGGAAACAACATTGTCATATGTCTTTTTTTGGATCTAAATAATACGAAACCTCGCACTATGATTTGAAGTTAAAATCCTCAAATATGGTAAAATAGTGACTTTTTCACGTTAATCATGTAGTTTGATATTACGTAAATATATTCATTTTTACCAATATTTCAATACTATTTCATGTAGTATCACGATAAGTGATTTGGCCTTCAAATCTCAGAATGTCACATAATATTACTTTTAAGCTAGTTTTCTTGCATTTTGTGCCGTACGAAAAAACATCGAATTTAGCAATATTTTCACGTTTATCATCCCCTTTTCCTTATTTATGTGATTTAAACAAAATATCATCGAATTAGGCAATATTTTGCCATTTTTCAACGTTTTTGTAAATTTTCAGTTTATTGGTATTATTTCATTATATATACGATAAAAATGATGCAAACACATAATTGATTAGATAATAACCTTAAATTCTTCATTTTCAATCAACTATTTGTTTCTCGTTAAAATACTGAGTAAGATATTAAAAAGGGGAGAAGTTCTGTTTTTATTGCATATATCGACGTTTCAGCCGGAATAGAGATGTTTTCGTGTACATCTTCCGTCGGTAATATAAACATAAAATCGGGAACATTTTAGTTAATTCTAATGAAAACACATTGATTTTTATCATTTGTATTGGAAACAACATTTTCATGTTTTTCTTGGATCTAAATAATACGAAACCTCGCTCTATGATTTGAAGTTAAAATCCTCAAATATGGTAAAATAGTGACTTTTTCACGTTCATCATGTAATTTGATATTACGTAAATATATTCATTTTTACCAATATTTCGATACTGTTTCATGTAGTATCACGATATGTGATTTGGCCTTCAAATCTCAGAATGTTGCATAATATTGCATTTTAAGCAAGTTTTCTTGCATTTTAATTCGTACGAAAAAACATCAAATTTAGCAATATTTTGACGTTTATCATCCCCTTTTCCTTTATGTAATTTAAACATAATATAATCGAATTAGGCAATATTTTGCCGTTTTTCCATGTTTTTGTGAATTTTCAGTTTATTGTAATGTATTCATTATATATACGATAAAAATGATGCAAACACATAATTGATTAGATAATAACCTTAAATACTTAATTTTCAATCAACTATTTGATTGAATTTGTTTCTCGTTAAAATACTGAGTAAGATATTGAAAAGGGGAGAAGTTCAGTTTTTATTGCATATATCGACGTTTCTTCCGGATTAGAGCGGTTTTACGTGTACATCTTCCATCGGTAATATAAACGGAAAATCAAGAACATTTTAGTTATTTCTAATGAAAACACATTGTTTTTTATCATTTGTATTGGAAACAACATTGTCATATGTCTTTTCTTGGATCTAAATAATACGAAACCTCGCTCTATGATTTGAAGTTAAAATCCTCATATATGGTAAAATAGTGACTTTTTCACGTTAATCATGTAGTTTCATATTACGTAAATATATTAATTTTTACCAATATTTCGATACTATTTCATGTAGTATCACGATATGTGATTTGGCCTTCAGATCTCAGAATTTCGCATAATATTGCATTTAAAGCAAGTTTTCTTGCATTTTGTTTCGTACGAAAAATCATCGAATTTAGCAATATTTTGACGTTTATCATCTCTTTTTCCTTTATGTGATTTAAACAAAATATCATCGAATTAGGCAATATTTTGCCGTTTTTCCACGTTTTTGTGAATTTTCAGTCTATGGGTATTAATTCATTATATATACGATAAAAATGATGCAAACACATAATTGATTAGATAATAACCTTAAATACTTCATTTTCAATCAACTATTTGTTTCTCGTTAAAATACTGAGTAAGATATTGAAAAGGGGAGAAGTTCTATTTTTATTGCATATATCGACGTTTCAGCTGGAATAGAGAAGTTTTCGTGTACATCTTCCATCGGTAATATAAACGGAAAATCAAGAACATTTTAGTTAATTCTAATGAAAACACATTGTTTTATATCATTTGTATTGGAAAGAACATTGTCATATGTCTTTTCTTGGATCTAAATAATACGAAACCTCGCCTTATGATTTGCAGTTAAAATCCTCATATATGGTAAAATAGTGACTTTTTCACGTTAATCATGTAGTTTGATATTACGTAAATATATTCATTTTTACCAATATTTCGATACTATTTCATGTATTATCACAATATATGATTTGGCCTTCAAATCTCAGAATTTCGCATAATATTGCATTTTAAGCAAGTTTTCTTGCATTTTGTTTCGTACGAAAAAACATCGAATTTAGCAATATTTTGACGTTTATCATTCCCTTTTTCTTTATGTGATTTAAACAAAATATCATCGAATTAGGCAACATTTTCCTGTTTTTCCACGTTTTTGTGAATTTTCAGTTTATTGTTATTAATTCATTATATATACGATAAAAATGATGCAAACACATAATTGATTAGAAATTAATGTTAAATACTTCATTTTCAATCAACCATTTGTTTCTCGTTAAAATACTGAGTAGGATATTTAAAAGGGGAGAAGTTCTGTTTTTATTGCATATATCGACGTTTCAGCCGGAATAGAGATGTTTTCGTGTACGTCTTCCATCGGTAATATAAACGGAAAATCAGGAACATTTTAGTTAATTCTATTGAAAACACGTTGATTTTTATCGTTTGTATTCGATGAAACATTGTCAAATGTCTTTTCTTGGATCTAAATAATACAAAACCTCGCACTATGATTTGAGGTTAAAATCCTCATATATGGTAAAATAGTGACTTTTTCACGTTAATCATGTAGTTTCATATTACGTAAGTATATTAATTTTTACCAATATATCGATACTATTTCATGTAGTATCACGATATGTGATTTGGCCTTCAGATCTTAGAATTTCGCATAATATTGCATTTAAAGCAAGTTTTCTTGCATTTTGTTTCGTACGAAAAATCATCATATTTAGCAATATTTTGACGTTTATCATCTCTTTTTCCTTTATGTGATTTAAACAAAATATCATCGAATTAGGCAATATTTTGCCGTTTTTCCACGTTTTTGGGAATTTTTAGTCTATGGGTATTAATTCATTATATATACGATAAAAATGATGCAAACACATAATTGATTAGATAATAACCTTAAATACTTCATTTTCAATCATCTATTTGTTTCTCGTTAAAATACTGAGTAAGATATTGAAAAGGGGAGAAGTTCGGTTTTTATTGCATATATCGACGTTTCAGCCGGATTAGAGCGGTTTTACGTGTACATCTTCCATCGGTAATATAAACGGAAAATCAAGAACATTTTAGTTAATTCTAATGAAAACACACTGTTTTTTATCATTTGTATTGGAAACAGCATTGTCATATGTCTTTTCTTGGATCTAAATAATACGAAACCTCGCTCTATGACATGAAGTTAAATTCCTCAAATATGGTTAAATAGTGACTTTTTTCACGTTTTTCATGTTGTTTGATATTACGTAAATATATTCATTTTTACCAATATTTCGATACTATTTCATGTAGTATCACAATATATGATTTGGCCTTCAAATCTCAGAATTTCGCATAATATTGCATTTTAAGCAAGTTTTCTTGCATTTTGTTTCGTACGAAAAAACATCGAATTTAGCAATATTTTGACGTTTATCATTCCCTTTTTCTTTATGTGATTTAAACAAAATATCATCGAATTAGGCAACATTTTCCTGTTTTTCCACGTTTTTGTGAATTTTCAGTTTATTGTTATTAATTCATTATATATACGATAAAAATGATGCAAACACATAATTGATTAGAAATTAATGTTAAATACTTCATTTTCAATCAACCATTTGTTTCTCGTTAAAATACTGAGTAGGATATTTAAAAGGGGAGAAGTTCTGTTTTTATTGCATATATCGACGTTTCAGCCGGAATAGAGATGTTTTCGTGTACGTCTTCCATCGGTAATATAAACGGAAAATCAGGAACATTTTAGTTAATTCTATTGAAAACACGTTGATTTTTATCGTTTGTATTCGATGAAACATTGTCAAATGTCTTTTCTTGGATCTAAATAATACAAAACCTCGCACTATGATTTGAGGTTAAAATCCTCATATATGGTAAAATAGTGACTTTTTCACGTTAATCATGTAGTTTCATATTACGTAAGTATATTAATTTTTACCAATATATCGATACTATTTCATGTAGTATCACGATATGTGATTTGGCCTTCAGATCTTAGAATTTCGCATAATATTGCATTTAAAGCAAGTTTTCTTGCATTTTGTTTCGTACGAAAAATCATCATATTTAGCATTATTTTGACGTTTATCATCTCTTTTTCCTTTATGTGATTTAAACAAAATATCATCGAATTAGGCAATATTTTGCCGTTTTTCCACGTTTTTGGGAATTTTTAGTCTATGGGTATTAATTCATTATATATACGATAAAAATGATGCAAACACATAATTGATTAGATAATAACCTTAAATACTTCATTTTCAATCATCTATTTGTTTCTCGTTAAAATACTGAGTAAGATATTGAAAAGGGGAGAAGTTCGGTTTTTATTGCATATATCGACGTTTCAGCCGGATTAGAGCGGTTTTACGTGTACATCTTCCATCGGTAATATAAACGGAAAATCAAGAACATTTTAGTTAATTCTAATGAAAACACACTGTTTTTTATCATTTGTATTGGAAACAGCATTGTCATATGTCTTTTCTTGGATCTAAATAATACGAAACCTCGCTCTATGACATGAAGTTAAATTCCTCAAATATGGTTAAATAGTGACTTTTTTCACGTTTTTCATGTTGTTTGATATTACGTAAATATATTCATTTTTACCAATATTTCGATACTATTTCATGTAGTATCACAATATATGATTTGGCCTTCAAATCTCAGAATTTCGCATAATATTGCATTTTAAGCAAGTTTTCTTGCATTTTGTTTCGTACGAAAAAACATCGAATTTAGCAATATTTTGACGTTTATCATTCCCTTTTTCTTTATGTGATTTAAACAAAATATCATCGAATTAGGCAACATTTTCCTGTTTTTCCACGTTTTTGTGAATTTTCAGTTTATTGTTATTAATTCATTATATATACGATAAAAATGATGCAAACACATAATTGATTAGAAATTAATGTTAAATACTTCATTTTCAATCAACCATTTGTTTCTCGTTAAAATACTGAGTAGGATATTTAAAAGGGGAGAAGTTCTGTTTTTATTGCATATATCGACGTTTCAGCCGGAATAGAGATGTTTTCGTGTACGTCTTCCATCGGTAATATAAACGGAAAATCAGGAACATTTTAGTTAATTCTATTGAAAACACGTTGATTTTTATCGTTTGTATTCGATGAAACATTGTCAAATGTCTTTTCTTGGATCTAAATAATACAAAACCTCGCACTATGATTTGAGGTTAAAATCCTCATATATGGTAAAATAGTGACTTTTTCACGTTAATCATGTAGTTTCATATTACGTAAGTATATTAATTTTTACCAATATATCGATACTATTTCATGTAGTATCACGATATGTGATTTGGCCTTCAGATCTTAGAATTTCGCATAATATTGCATTTAAAGCAAGTTTTCTTGCATTTTGTTTCGTACGAAAAATCATCATATTTAGCAATATTTTGACGTTTATCATCTCTTTTTCCTTTATGTGATTTAAACAAAATATCATCGAATTAGGCAATATTTTGCCGTTTTTCCACGTTTTTGGGAATTTTTAGTCTATGGGTATTAATTCATTATATATACGATAAAAATGATGCAAACACATAATTGATTAGATAATAACCTTAAATACTTCATTTTCAATCATCTATTTGTTTCTCGTTAAAATACTGAGTAAGATATTGAAAAGGGGAGAAGTTCGGTTTTTATTGCATATATCGACGTTTCAGCCGGATTAGAGCGGTTTTACGTGTACATCTTCCATCGGTAATATAAACGGAAAATCAAGAACATTTTAGTTAATTCTAATGAAAACACACTGTTTTTTATCATTTGTATTGGAAACAGCATTGTCATATGTCTTTTCTTGGATCTAAATAATACGAAACCTCGCTCTATGACATGAAGTTAAATTCCTCAAATATGGTTAAATAGTGACTTTTTTCACGTTTTTCATGTTGTTTGATATTACGTAAATATATTCATTTTTACCAATATTTCGATACTATTTCATGTAGTATCACGATATGTGATTTGGGCTTCAAATCTCAGAATTTCGCATAATATTGCACTTTAAGCAAGTTTTCTTGCATTTTGTTTCGTACGAAAAATCATCAAATTTAGGAATATTTTGACGTTTATCATGCCCTTTTTCTTTATTTGATTTAAACATAATATCATCGAATTAGGCAATATTTTTGCAGTTTTCCACGTTTTTGTGAATTTTCAGTTTATTGTTATTAGTTCATTATATATACGATAAAAATGATGCAAACACATAATTGATTAGAAATTAACCTCAAATACTTCATTTTCAATCAACCATTTGTTTCTCGTTAAAATACTGAGTAGGATATTGAAAGGGGGAGAAATTCGGTGTTTATTGCATATATCGACGTTTCAGCAGTATTAGAGCGGTTTTACGTGTACATCTTCCATCGGTAATATAATCGGAAAATCAAGAACATTTTAGTTAGTTCTAATGAAAACACATTGTTTTTTATAATTTGTATTGGAAACAACATTGTCATATGTCTTTTCTTGGATCTAAATAATACGAAACCTCGCTCTATGATTTGAAGTTAAAATCCTCAAATATGGTAACTTTTTCACGTTAATCATTTAGTTTGATATTATGTAAATATATTCATTTTTACCAATATTTCGATACTATTTCATGTAGTATCACGATATGTGATTTGGCCTTCAAATCTCAGAATTTCGCATAATATTGCATTTTAAGCAAGTTTTCTTGCATTTTGTTTCGTACGAAAAATCATCGAATTTAGCAATATTTTGACGTTTATCATCCCCTTTTCCTTTATGTGATTTAAACAAAATATCATCAAATTAGGCAATATTTTGCCGTTTTTCCACGTTTTTGTGAATTTTCAGTCTATGGGTATTAATTCATTATATATACGATAAAAATGATGCAAACACATAATTGATTAGATAATAGCCTTAAATACTTCATTTCAATCATCTATTTGTTTCTCGTTAAAATACTGAGTAAGATATTGATAAATGGAGAAGTTCGGGTTTTATTCCATATATCGACGTTTCAGCCGGATTAGAGCTGTTTTACGTATACATCTTCCATCAGTAATATAAACGGAAAATCAAGAACATTTTAGTTAATTTTATTGAAAACACATTGTTTTTTATCATTTGTATTGGAAAAAACATTGTCATATGTCTTCTCTTGGATCTAAATATAACGAAACCTCGCTCTATGATTTGAAGTTAAAATCCTCAATATGGTAAAATAGTGACTTTTTCACTATTCTGAGATAGTGACTTTTTCACTATTCTGAGAGATTCTGGCTCTCTGCACGTATTCGCAGTTTGAAATTACGACTTTTTATACAGAAAAAATGCCAATTACAGAGAGCAGCGATGGATCACGTTTTGCCCAAACCCTCCCTGCAGTTTTCAAAATATCCCAAACGTCCAAAATTCGACACTTGAGCCATATTTTGGAGCCAAATTCTGGCTCTCTGCACGTATTCGCAGTTTGAAATTACGAATTTTATACCGAAAATATTCAATTACTGAGAGCAGCGATATGTGACAGTTTGCCCAAACCCTCCCTGCAGTTTAGAACATATCCCAAACATCCCAAATTCGACTATTGAACCATAATTTGGAGTCAAATTCTGGCTTTCTGCACATATTCGCAGTTTGAAATTACGACATTTTATAACGGAAATATGCCAATTACTGAACGCGCAGATGAGTCACATTTTGCCCAAGTCCTTCCTGCAGTTTTCAAAATATCTAAAACATCCCAAATTCGACGCTTGAACCATAATTTGAAGCCAAATTCTGGCTCTCTGCAAGCATTCGCAGTTTGAAATTACGACTTTTTATACCGAAAATATGCCAATTACTGAACGCGCCGATGAGTCACATTTTGCCCAAACCCCTCTGCAGTTTTCAAAACATCAAAAACATCCCAAGTACGACCCTTGAACAATATTTTGGAGCCAATTTCTGGTTCTCTGCACGTATTCGCAGTATGAAATTACGACTTTTTATACCGAAAATATGTCAGTTACGATAAAAATATACGATAAAAATGATGCAAACACATAATTGATTAGAAATTAACCTCAAATACTTCATTTTCAATCAACCATTTGTTTCTCGTTAAAATACCGAGTAGGATATTGAAAAGGGGAGAAGTTCGGTTTTTATTGCATATATCGACGTTTCAGCAGGATTAGAGCGATTTTACGTGTACATCTTCCATCGGTAATATAAACGGAAAATCAAGAACATTTTAGTTAGTTCTAATAAAAACACATTGTTTTTTATGATTTGTATTGGAAACAACATTGTCATATGTCTTTTCTTGGATCTAAATAATACGAAACCTCGCTCTATGATTTGAAGTTAAAATCCTCATATATGGTAAAATAGTGACTTTTTCACGTTAATCATGTAGTTTGATATTACGTAAATATATTCATTTTTACCAATATTTCGATACTATTTCATGTAGTATCACGATATGTGATTTGGCCTTCAAATCTCAGAATTTTGCATTATATTGCATTTTAAGCAAGTTTTATGCATTTTGTTTCGTACGAAATATCATCGAATTTAGCAATATTTTGACGTTTATCATCTCTTTTTCCTTTATGTGATTTAAACAAAATATCATCGAATTAGGCAATATTTTGCCGTTTTTCCACGTTTTTGTGAATTTTCAGTCTATGGGTATTAATTCATTATATATACGATGAAAATGAAGCAAACACATAATTGATTAGATAATAACCTTAAATACTTCATTTTCAATCATCTATTTGTTTCTCGTTAAAATACTGAGTAAGATATTGAAAAGGGGAGAAGTTCGGTTTTTATTGCATATATCGACGTTTCAGCCGGATTAGAGCGGTTTTACGTGTACATCTTCCATCTGTAATATAAACGGAAAATCAAGAACATTTTAGTTAATTCTAATAAAAACACACTGTTTTTTATCATTTGTATTGGAAACAGCATTGTCATATGTCTTTTCTTGTATCTAAATAATACGAAACCTCGCTCTATGACATGAAGTTAAATTCCTCAAATATGGTTAAATAGTGACTTTTTTCGCGTTTTTCATGTTGTTTGATATTACGTATATATATTCATTTTTACCAATATTTCGATACTATTTCATGTAGTATCACGATATGTGATTTGGGCTTCAAATCTCAGAATTTCGCATAATATTGCACTTTAAGCAAGTTTTCTTGCATTTTGTTTCGTACGAAAAATCATCAAATTTAGGAATATTTTGACGTTTATCATGCCCTTTTCCTTTATTTGATTTAAACATAATATCATCGAATTAGGCAATATTTTGCCGTTTTCCACGTTTATATGCCCATTACTGAGAGCAGCGATGGGTCACTGTTTGCCCAAACCCACCCTGCCGTTTTGCAAATATCGTAAACATCCCAAATTCGACGCTTGAGCCATATTTTGGAGGCAAGTTCTGGCTCTCTGCACATATTGGCTTTTTGAAATTATGAATTTTTATACCAAAAATATGCCAATTACTGAGCTCGCCGATGAGTCGCATTTTGCCCAAATCCTAACTGCAGTTTTCAAAATATACAAAACATCCCAAATTCGACACTTGAACCATATTTTGAAGCCAAATTCTGGCTCTCTGCACTTATTCGCAGTTTGAAATTACGAATTTTTATACTGAAATTATGCCAGTTACTGAAAGCAGCGATGGTTCACATTTTGCCCAAGCCCTCCCTGCAGTTTTCCAAATTTCCCAAACGTCCCAAATTCGACTCTTGAGCCATATTTTGGCGCCAAAATCTGTCTCTCTGCACGTATTCGCAGTTTGAAGTTACTAATTTTATACCGAAAATATGCCAATTACTGAGAGCGGCGATGGGTCACAGTTTGCCTAAACTCACCTTGCAGTTTTGAAATTATCCCAAACATCCCAAATTCAATGCTTGAGCCATATTTTGGCGCCAAATTTTGGCTCTCTGCACGTATTCGCAGTTTGAAATTACGACTTTTTATACCGAAAATATGCCAATTAATGAACGCGCCGATGAGTCACATTTTGCCCAAATCCTCCCTGCAGTTTTCAAAATATCCCAAACATCCCAAATTCGACTATTGAGCTATATTTTGGAGCCAAACTCTGGCTCTCTTCACGTATTCGCAGTTTGAAATTACGAATTTTTATACCGAATATATGCCAATTACTGGAATCAGCGATGGGTCACATATTGCCCAAACCCCTCTGCAGTTTTCGTAATATCCCAAACATCCCAATTACGACCCTTGAGGAATATTTTGGAGCCAATTTCTGGCTCACTGCACGTATTCGCAGTATGAAATTACGACTTTTTATACCGAAAATATGCCAGTTACTGAAAGCAGCGACGGATCACATTTTGCCCAAGCCCTCTCTGAAGTTTTCAAAATATCCCAAAAGTCCCAAATTCGACTCTTGAGCCATATTTTGGAGCCAAATTCGGCCTCTCGGCCCGTTTTCGCAGTTTGAAATTACGAATTTTATACCGAAAATATGCCAATTACTGAGAGCGGCGATGGGTCACAGTTTGCCCAAATTCACCCTGTACTTTTGAAAATATCTCAAACATCCCAAATTCGACTCTTGAGCCATATTTTGGAACCAAACTCTGGCTCCCTGCACGTATTCGCAGTTTGAAATTACGATTTTTTATACAGAAAAAAGGCCAATTAGTGAAAGCGGCGATGGATCACGTTTTGCTCAAACCCTCCCTGCAGTTTTCAAAATATCCCAAACGTCCAAAATTCGACGCTTGAGCCATATTTTGGAGCCAAATTCTGGCTCTCTGCACGTATTCGCAGTTTGAAATTACGAATTTTATACCGAAAATATTAAATTACTGAGAGCAGCGATATGTCACAGTTTGCCCAACCCTCCCTGCAGTTTTGAAAATATCCCAAACATCCCAAATTCGACTATTGAACCATAATTTGGAGCCAAATTCTGGCTCTCTGCACGTATTCGCAGTTTGAAATTACGAATTTTTATACCGAATATATGCCAATTTCTGGGATCAGCGATGGGTCACATTTTGCCCAAACCCCTCTGCAGTTTTCGAAATATCCCAAACATCCCCAATACAACCCTTGAGGAATTTTTTGGAGCCAATTTCTGGCTCTCTGCACGTATTTGCAGTATGAAATTCCGACTTTTTATACCGAAAACATGCCAGTTACTGAAAGCGGCGATGTATCACATTTTGCCCACGCCCTCTCTGCAGTTTTCAAAATATCACAAACATCCCAAATTCAACGCTTGAACCATATTTTGTAGCCAAACTCTGGCTCTTTGCACGTATTCGCAGTTTGAAATTACGAATTTTATTCCGAAAATATGCCAATTACTGAGAGCGGCGATGGGTCACAGTTTGCCCAAATTCACCCTGCAGTTTTGAAAATATCTCAAACATCCCAAATTCGACTTCTGAGCCATATTTTGGAACCAAACTCTGGCTCTCTGCACGTATTCGCAGTTTGAAATTGCGACTTTTTATACCGAATATTACGAAACCTCGCTCTATGACATGAAGTTAAATTCCTCAAATATGGTTAAATAGTGACTTTTTTCACGTTTTTCATGTTGTTTGATATTACGTAAATATATTCATTTTTACCAATATTTCGATACTATTTCATGTAGTATCACGATATGTGATTTGGGCTTCAAATCTCAGAATTTCGCATAATATTGCACTTTAAGCAAGTTTTCTTGCATTTTGTTTCGTACGAAAAATCATCAAATTTAGGAATATTTTGACGTTTATCATGCCCTTTTTCTTTATTTGATTTAAACATAATATCATCGAATTAGGCAATATTTTTGCAGTTTTCCACGTTTTTGTGAATTTTCAGTTTATTGTTATTAATTCATTATATATACGATAAAAATGATGCAAACACATAATTGATTAGAAATTAACCTCAAATACTTCATTTTCAATCAACCATTTGTTTCTCGTTAAAATACTGAGTAGGATATTGAAAAGGGGAGAAATTCGGTGTTTATTGCATATATCGACGTTTCAGCAGTATTAGAGCGGTTTTACGTGTACATCTTCCATCGGTAATATAAACGGAAAACCAAGAACATTTTAGTTAGTTCTAATGAAAACACATTGTTTATTATCATTTGTATTGGAAACAACATTGTCATATGTCTTTTCTTGGATCTAAATAATACGAAACCTCGCTCTATGATTTGAAGTTAAAATCCGCAAATATGGTAACTTTTTCACGTTAATCATTTAGTTTGATATTATGTAAATATATTCATTTTTACCAATATTTCGATACTATTTCATGTAGTATCACGATATGTGATTTGGCCTTCAAATCTCAGAATTTCGCATAATATTGCATTTTAAGCAAGTTTTCTTGCATTTTGTTTCGTACGAAAAATCATCGAATTTATCAATATTTTGACGTTTATCATCCCCTTTTCCTCTATGTGATTTAAACAAAATATCATCAAATTAGGCAATATTTTGCCGTTTTTCCACGTTTTTGTGAATTTTCAGTCTATGGGTATAAATTCATTATATATACCATAAAAATGATGCAAACACATAATGGATTAGATAATAGCCTTAAATACTTCATTTCAATCATCTATTTGTTTCTCGTTAAAATACTGAGTAAGATATTGATAAATGGAGAAGTTCGGTTTTTATTCCAAAAATCGACGTTTCAGCCGGATTAGAGCTGTTTTACGTGTACATCTTCCATCAGTAATATAAACGGAAAATCAAGAACATTTTAGTTAATTCTATTGAAAACACATTGTTTTTTATCATTTGTATTGGAAAAAACATTGTCATATGTCTTCTCTTGGATCTAAATATTACGAAATCTCGCTCTATGATTTGAAGTTAAAATCCTCAATATGGTAAAATAGTGACTTTTTCACTATTCTGAGATAGTGACTTTTTCACAATTCTGAGAGATTCTGGCTCTCTGCACGTATTCGGAGTTTGAAATTACGACTTTTTATACAGAAAAAATGCCAATTACTGAAAGCAGCGATGGATCACGTTTTGCCCAAACCCTCCCTGCAGTTTTCAAAATATCCCAAACGTCCAAAATTCGACACTTGAGCCATATTTTGGAGCCAAATTCTGGCTCTCTGCACGTATTCGCAGTTTGAAATTACGAATTTTATACCGAAAATATTCAATTACTGAGAGCAGCGATATGTGACAGTTTGCCCAAACCCTCCCTGCAGTTTAGAACATATCCCAAACATCCCAAATTCGACTATTGAACCATAATTTGGAGCCAAATTCTGGCTTTCTGCACGTATTCGCAGTTTGAAATTACGACTTTTTATACCGAAAATATGCCAATTACTGAACGCGCCGATGAGTCACAATTTGCCCAAACCCCTCTGCAGTTTTCAAAACATCAAAAACATCCCAAGTACGACCCTTGAAGAATATTTCGGAGCCAATTTCTGGTTCTCTGCACGTATTCGCAGTATGAAATTACGACTTTTTATACCGAAAATATGCCAGTTACGATAAAAATATACGATAAAAATGATGCAAACACATAATTGATTAGAAATTAACCTCAAATACTTCATTTTCAATCAACCATTTGTTTCTCGTTAAAATACCGAGTAGGATATTGAAAAGGGGAGAAGTTCGGTTTTTATTGCATATATCGACGTTTCAGGAGGATTAGAGCGATTTTACGGTTACATCTTCCATCGGTAATATAAACGGAAAATCAAGAACATTTTAGTTAGTTCTAATGAAAACACATTGTTTTTTATGATTTGTATTGGAAACAACATTGTCATATGTCTTTTCTTGGATCTAAATAATACGAAACCTCGCTCTATGATTTGAAGTTAAAATCCTCATATATGGTAAAATAGTGACTTTTTCACGTTAATCATGTAGTTTGATATTACGTAAATATATTCATTTTCACCAATATTTCGATACTATTTCATGTAGTATCACGATATGTGATTTGGCCTTCAAATCTCAGAATTTTGCATTATATTGCATTTTAAGCAAGTTTTCTTGCATTTTGTTTCGTACGAAATATCATCGAATTTAGCAATATTTTGACGTTTATCATCTCTTTTTCCTTTATGTGATTTAAACAAAATATCATCGAATTAGGCAATATTTTGCCGTTTTCCACGTTTTTGTGAATTTTCAGTCTATGGGTATTAATTCATTATATATACGATGAAAATGAAGCAAACACATAATTGATTAGATAATAACCTTAAATACTTCATTTTCAATCATCTATTTGTTTCTCGTTAAAATAGAGTAAGATATTGAAAAGGGGAGAAGTTCGGTTTTTATTGCATATATCGACGTTTCAGCCGGATTAGAGCGGTTTTACGTGTACATCTTCCATCGGTAATATAAACGGAAAATCAAGAACATTTTAGTTAATTCTAATGAAAACACAGTTTTTTATCATTTGTATTGGAAACAGCATTGTCATATGTCTTTTCTTGGATCTAAATAATACGAAACCTCGCTCTATGATATGAAGTTAAATTACTCAAATATGGTTAAATAGTGACTTTTTCACGTTTTTCATGTTGTTTGATATTACGTAAATATATTCATTTTTACCAATATTTCGATACTATTTCATGTAGTATCACGATATGTGATTTGGGCTTCAAATCTCAGAATTTCGCATAATATTGCACTTTAAGCAAGTTTTCTTGCATTTTGTTTCGTACGAAAAATCATCAAATTTAGGAATATTTTGACGTTTATCATGCCCTTTTCCTTTATTTGATTTAAACATAATATCATCGAATTAGGCAATATTTTGCCGTTTTCCACGTTTATATGCCCCTTACTGAGAGCAGCGATGGGTCACTGTTTGCCCAAACCCACCCTGCCGTTTTGCAAATATCGTAAACATCCCAAATTCGACGCTTGAGCCATATTTTGGAGCCAAGTTCTGGCTCTCTGCACATATTCGCTTTTTGAAATTATGAATTTTTATACCAAAAATATGCCAATTACTGAGCTCGCCGATGAGTCACATTTTGCCTAAATCCTCCCTGCAGTTTTCAAAATATACAAAACATCCCAAATTCGACACTTGAACCATATTTTGAAGCCAAATTCTGGCTCTCTGCACGTATTCGCAGTTTGAAATTACGAATTTTTATACTGAAATTATGCCAGTTACTGAAAGCAGCGATGGATCACATTTTGCCCAAGCCCTCCCTGCAGTTTTCCAAATTTCCCAAACGTCCCAAATTCGACTCTTGAGCCATATTTTGGCGCCAAATTCTGTCTCTCTGCACGTATTCGCAGTTTGAAGTTACTAATTTTATACCGAAAATATGCCAATTACTGAGAGCAGCGATGGGACACAGTTTGCCTAAACTCACCTTGCAGTTTTGAAATTATCCCAAACATCCCAAATTCAATGCTTGAGCCATATTTTGGCGCCAAATTTTGGCTCTCTGCACGTATTCGCAGTTTGAAATTACGACTTTTTATACCGAAAATATGCCAATTAATGAACGCGCCGATGAGTCACATTTTGCCCAAATCCTCCCTGCAGTTTTCAAAATATCCCAAACATCCCAAATTCGACTATTGAGCCATATTTTGGAGCCAAACTCTGGCTCTCTTCACGTATTCGCAGTTTGAAATTACGAATTTTTATACCGAATATATGCCAATTACTGGGATCAGCGATGGGTCACATATTGCCCAAACCCCTCTGCAGTTTTCGTAATATCCCAAACATCCCAATTACGACCCTTGAGGAATATTTTGGAGCCAATTTCTGGCTCACTGCACGTATTCGCAGTATGAAATTACGACTTTTTATACCGAAAATATGCCAGTTACTGAAAGCAGCGACGGATCACATTTTGCCCAAGCCCTCTCTGAAGTTTTCAAAATATCCCAAAAGTCCCAAATTCGACTCTTGAGCCATATTTTGGAGCCAAATTCGGCCTCTCGGCCCGTTTTCGCAGTTTGAAATTACGAATTTTATACCGAAAATATGCCAATTACTGAGAGCGGCGATGGGTCACAGTTTGCCCAAATTCACCCTGTAGTTTTGAAAATATCTCAAACATCCCAAATTCGACTCTTGAGCCATATTTTGGAACCAAACTCTGGCTCCCTGCACGTATTCGCAGTTTGAAATTACGAATTTTTATACCGACAATATGCCAAATACTGAAAGCGGCGATGAGTCACATTTTGCCCAAACCCCCCCTGCAGTTTTCAAAATATCCCCAACATCCCAAACTCGACCCTTGAGCCATATTTTGGAGCCAAATTCTGGCTCTCTGCACGTATTCGCAGTTTGAAATTACGACTTTTTATACCAAAATATGCCAATTACTGAACGCGCCGATGAGTCACATTTTGCCCAAACCCTCTCTCTAGATTTCAAAATATCCCAAACATCCCAAATTTGACCCTTAAGCAATATTTTGGAGCAAAACTCTGGCTCTCTGCACGTATTCGCAGTTTGAAATTACGACTTTTTATACCGAATATATGTCAATTACTGGGATCAGCGATGTGTCACATTTTGCCCAAACCCTCCCTGCAGTTTTAAAAATATCACAAACATCCCAAATTCGACTCTTGAACCATATTTTGGAGCCAAATTCTGGCTCTCTGCACGTATTCGCAGTGTAAAATTACGACTTTTTATACAGAAAAAATGCCAATTACTGAAAGCGGCGATGGATTACATTTTGCCCAAACCCTCTCTGCAGTTTTCAAAATATCCCAAACATCCCAAATTTGACCCTTGAGCAATATTTTGGAGCCAAATTCTCGCTCTCTGCACGTATTCGCAGTTTGAAATTACGACATTTTATACCGAATATATGCCAATTAATGGGATCAGCGATGGGTTACATTTTGCCCAAACCCTCCCTGCAGTTTTAAAAATATCGCAAACATCCCAAATTCAACGCTTGAACCATAATTTGGAGCCAAATTCTGGCTCTCTGCACGTATTCGCAGTTTGAAATTACGATTTTTTATACAGAAAAAAGGCCAATTAGTGAAAGCGGTGATGGATCACGTTTTGCTCAAACCCTCCCTGCAGTTTTCAAAATATCCCAAACGTCCAAAATTCGACGCTTGAGCCATATTTTGGAGCCAAATTCTGGCTCTCTGCACGTATTTGCAGTTTGAAATTACGAATTTTTTACCGAAAATATTAAATTACTGAGAGCAGCGATATGTCACAGTTTGCCCAAACCCTCCCTGCAGTTTTAAAAATATCCCAAACATCCCAAATTCGACTATTCAACCATAATTTGGAGCCAAATTCTGGCTCTCTGCACGTATTCGCAGTTTGAAATTACGAATTTTTATACCGAATATATGCCAATTTCTGGGATCAGCGATGGGTCACATTTTGCCCAAACCCCTCTGCAGTTTTCGAAATATCCCAAACATCCCCAATACAACCCTTGAGGAATTTTTTGGAGCCAATTTCTGGCTCTCTGCACGTATTTGCAGTATGAAATTCCGACTTTTTATACCGAAAACATGCCAGTTACTGAAAGCAGCGATGTATCACATTTTGCCCAAGCCCTCTCTGCAGTTTTCAAAATATCACAAACATCCCAAATTCAACGCTTCAACCATATTTTGTATCCAAACTCTAGCTCTTTGCACGTATTCGCAGTTTGAAATTACGAATTTTATACCGAAAATATGCCAATTACTGAGAGCGGCGATGGGTCACAGTTTGCCCAAATTCACCCTGCAGTTTTGAAAATATCTCAAACATCCCGAATTCGACTTCTGAGCCATATTTTGGAACCAAACTCTGGCTCTCTGCACGTATTCGCAGTTTGAAATTGCGACTTTTTATACCGAATATATGCCAATTACTGGGATCAGCGATGGGTCACATTTTGCCCAAACCCTCCCTGCAGTTTTAAAAATACCACAAACATCCCAAATTCGACGCTTGAACCACATTTTGTAGCCAAATTCTGGCTCTTTGCACGTATTCGCAGTTTGAAATTACGACTTTTTATACCGAATATATGCCAATTACTGGGATCAACGATGGGTCACATTTTGCCCAAATCCTCCCTGCAGTTTTAAAAATATCACAAACATCCCAAATTCAACCCTTGAACCATATTTTGGAGCCAAATTCTGGCTCTCTGCACGTATTCGCAGTTTGATACTACGACTTTTTAAACAGAAAAAATACCAATTACTGAAAGCGGCGATGGGTCACATTTTGCCCAAACTCCTCTGCAGTTTTCGAAATATCCCAAACATCCCAAATTCGACGCTTGGGCCATATTAAGGAGCCAAATTCTGGCTCTCTGCATGTATTCGCAGTTTGAAATTACGAATTTTATACCGAGAATATGCCCATTACTGAGAGCAGCGATGGGTCACTGTTTGCCCAAACCCACCCTGCAGGTTTGCAAATTTCGTAAACATCCCAAATTAGACTATTGAGCCATATTTTGGAGCCTAGTTCTGGCTCTCTGCACATATTCGCTTTTTGAAATTATGAATTTTTATACCGAAAATATGCCAATTACTGAGCTCGCCGATGAGTCACATTTCGCCCAAGTCCTCTCTGCAGTTTTCAAAATATACAAAACATCCCAAATTCGACACTTGAACCATATTTTGAAGCCAAATTCTGGCTCTCTGCACGTATTCGCAGTTTGAAATTACGAATTTTTATACTGAAATTATGCCAGTTACTGAAAGCAGCGATGGTTCACATTTTGCCCAAGCCCTCCCTGCAGTTTTCCAAATTTCCCAAACGTCCCAAATTCGACTCTTGAGCCATATTTTGGCGCCAAATTCTGTCTCTCTGCACGTATTCGCAGTTTGAAATTACTAATTTTATACCGAAAATATGCCAATTACTGAGAGCATCGATGGGTCACAGTTTACCCAAATTCACCCTGCAGTTTTAAAAATATCTCAAACATCCCAAATTCGACTCTTGAGCCATATTTTGGAACCAAACTCTGGCTCTCTGCACGAATTCGCAGTTTGAAATTACGACTTTTTATACCAAATATATGCCAATTACTGGGATCAGCGATTGGTAACATTTTGCCCAAACCCACCCTGCAGTTTTAAAAAATATCACAAACATCCCAAATTCGACGCTTGAACCATATTTTGTAGCCAAATTCTGGCTCTTTGCACGTATTCGCAGTTTGAAATTACGACTTTTTATACTGACAATATGCCAAATCATTTGTATTGGAAACAACATTGTCATATGTCTTTTCTTGGATCTAAATAATACGAAACCTCGCTCTATGATTTGAAGTTAAAATCCTCAAATATGGTAACTTTTTCACGTTAATCATTTAGTTTGATATTACGTAAATATATTCATTTTTACCAATATTTCGATACTATTTCATGTAGTATCACGATATGTGATTTGGCCTTCAGATCTCAGAATTTCGCATAATATTGCATTTAAAGCAAGTTTTCTTGCATTTTGTTTCGTACGAAAAATCATCGAATTTAGCAATATTTTGACGTTTATCATCTCCTTTTCCTTTATGTGATTTAAACAAAATATCATCGAATTAGGCAATATTTTGCCGCTTTTCCACGTTTTTGTGAATTTTCAGTTTATGGGTATTTATTCATTATATATACGATAAAAATGATGCAAACACATAATTGATTAGAAAATAACCTTAAATACTTCATTTCCAATCAACTATTTGTTTCTCGTTAAAATACTGAGTAAGATATTGAAAAGGGGAGAAGTTCTATTTTTATTGCACATATCGACGTTTCAGCTGGAATAGAGATGTTTTCGTGTACATCTTCCATCGGTAATATAAACGGAAAATCAAGAACATTTTAGTTAATTTTAATGAAAACACACTGTTTTTTATCATTTGTATTGGAAACAGCATTGTCATATGTCTTTTCTTGGATCTAAATAATACGAAACCTCGCTCTATGACATGAAGTTAAATTCCTCAAATATGGTTATATAGTGACTTTTTTCACGTTTTTCATGTAGTTTGATATTACGTAAATATATTCATTTTTACCAATATTTCGATACTATTTCATGTAGTATCATGATATGTGATTTGGCCTTCAAATCTCAGAATTTCGCATATTATTGCATTTTAAGCAAGTTTTCTTGCATTTTGTTTCGTACGAAAAAACATCGAATTATGCAATAATTTGACGTTTATCATTCCCTTTTCCTTTATGTGATTTAAACAAAATATCATCGAATTAGGCAACATTTTCCCGTTTTCCACGTTTTTGTGAATTTTCAGTTTATTGTTATTAATTCATTATATATACGATAAAAATTATGCAAACACATAATTGATTAGAAATTAATATTAAATACTTCATTTTCAATCAACCATTTGTTTCTCGTTAAAATACTGAGTAGGATATTTAAAAGGGGAGAAGTTCTGTTTTTATTGCATATATCGACGTTTCAGCCGGAATAGAGATGTTTTCGTGTACGTCTTCCATCGGTAATATAAACGGAAAATCAGGAACATTTTAGTTAATTCTATTGAAAACACATTGATTTTTATCGTTTGTATTGGATGAAACATTGTCAAATGTCTTTTCTTGGATCTAAATAATACGAAACCTCGCTCTATGATTTGATGTTAAAATCCTCATATATGGTAAAATAGTGACTTTTTCACGTTAATCATGTAGTTTCATATTACGTAAATATATTTATTTTTACCAATATTTCGATACTATTTCATGTAGTTTCACGATATGTGATTTGGCCTTCAGATCTCAGAATTTCGCATAATATTGCATTTAAAGCAAGTTTTCTTGCATTTTGTTTCGTACGAAAAATCATCGAATTTAGCAATATTTTGACGTTTATCATCTCTTTTTCCTTATGTGATTTAAACAAAATATCATCGAATTAGGCAATATTTAGCCGTTTTTCCACGTTTTTGTGAATTTTCAGTCTATGGGTATTAATTCATTATATATGCGATAAAAATGATGCAAACACATAATTGATTAGATAATAACCTTAAATACTTCATTTTCAATCATCTATTTGCTTCTCGTTAAAATACTGAGTAAGATATTGAAAAGGGGAGAAGTTCGGTTTTTATTGCATATATCGACGTTTCAGCCGGATTAGAGCGGTTTTACGTGTACATCTTCCCTCGGTAATATAAACGGAAAATCAAGAACATTTTAGTTAATTCTAATGAAAACACACTGTTTTTTATCATTTGTATTGGAAACAGAATTGTCATATGTCTTTTCTTGGATCAAAATAATACGAAACCTCACTCTATGACATGAAGTTAAATTCCTCAAATATGGTTTTATAGTGACTTTTTTCACGTTTTTCATGTAGTTTGATATTACGTAAATATATTCATTTTTACCAATATTTCGATACTATTTCATGTAGTATCACGATATGTGATTTGGCCTTCAAATCTCAAAATTTCGAATAATATTGCATTTTAAGCAAGTTTTCTTGCATTTTGTTTCGTACGAAAAATCATCAAATTTAGGAATATTTTGACGTTTATCATGCCCTTTTCCTTTATTTGATTTAAACATAATATCATCGAATTAGGCAATATTTTGCCGTTTTCCACGTTTTTGTGAATTTTCAGTTTATTATTATTAATTCATTATATATACGATAAAAATGATGCAAACACATAATTGATTAGAAATTAACCTCAAATACTTCATTTTCAATCAACCATTTGCTTCTCGTTAAAATACTGAGTAGGATATTGAAAAGGGGAGAAATTCAGTTTTTATTGCATATATCGACGTTTCAGCAGTATTAGAGCGGTTTTACGTGTACATCTTCCATCGGTAATATAAACGGAAAATCAAGAACATTTTAGTTAGTTCTAATGAAAGCACATTGTTTTTTATCATTTGTATTGGAAACAACATTGTCATATGTCTTTTCTTGGATCTAAATAATACGAAACCTCGCTCTATGATTTGAAGTTAAAATCCTCAAATATGGTAACTTTTTCACGTTAATCATTTAGTTTGATATTACGTAAATATATTCATTTTTACCAATATTTCGATACTATTTCATGTAGTATCACGATATGTGATTTGCCCTTCAAATCTCAGAATTTCGCATAATATTGCATTTTAAGCAAGTTTTCTTGCATTTTGTTTCGTACGAAAAATCATCGAATTTAGCAATATTTTGACGTTTATCATCCCCTTTTCCTTTATGTGATTTAAACAAAATATCATCAAATTAGGCAATATTTTGCCGTTTTTCCACGTTTTTGTGAATTTTCAGGCTATGGGTATTAATTCATTATATATATACGATAAAAATGATGCAAACACATAATTGATTAGATAATAGCCTTAAATACTTCATTTTCAATCATCTATTTGTTTCTCGTTAAAATACTGAGTAAGATATTGAAAAATGGAGAAGTTCGGTTTTTATTGCATATATCGACGTTTCAGCCGGATTAGAGCCGTTTTACATCTTCCATCGGTAATATAAACGGAAAATCAAGAACGTTTTAGTTAATTCTATTGAAAACACATTGTGTTTTATCATTTGTACTGGAAACAACATTGTCATATGTCTTCTCTTGGATCTAAATATTACGAAACCTCGCTCTATGATTTGAAGTTAAAATCCTCAATATGGTAAAATAGTGACTTTTTTACGTTAATTATGTAGTTTGATATTACGTAAATATATTCATTTTTACCAATATTTCGATACTATTTCATATAGTATCACGATATATGATTTGGCCTTCAAATCTCAGAATTTCGCATAATATTTCATTTTAAGCAAGTTTTCGTGCATTTTTTTTCGTACGAAAAATCATCATATTTAGGAATATTTTGACGTTTATCATGCCGTTTTCCTTTATGTGATTTAAACATAATATCATCGAATTAGGCAATATTTTGCCGTTTTCCACGTTTTTGTGAATTTTCAGTTTATTGTTATTAATTCATTAAATATACGATAAAAATGATGCAAACACATAATTGATTAGAAATTAACCTTAAATACTTCATTTTCAATCAACCATTTGTTTCTCGTTAAAATACTGAGCAAGATATTGAAAAGGGAAGAAGTTCTGTTTTTATAGCATATATCAACGTTTCAGCCGGAATAGAGCGGTTTTATGTGTACATCTTCCATCGGTAATATAAACGGAAAATCAAGAACATTTTAGTTAATTCTAATGAAAACATATTGTTTTTTATCATTTGCATTGGAAACAACATTGTCATATGTCTTTTCTTGGATCTAAATAATACGAAACCTCGCTCTATGATTTGAAGTTAAAATCCTCTAATATGGTAACTTTTTCACCTTAATCATGTAGTTTGATATTACGTAAATATATTCATTTTTACCAATATTTCGATACTATTTCATGTAGTAGTAGTAGCGATGGGTCACATTTTGCCCAAACCCTCCCTGCAGTTATCAAAATATCCTAAACATCCCAAATTCGACGTTTGAACCATATTTTGAAGCCAAATTCAGGCTCTCTGCACGTATTCGCAGTATGAAATAACGACTTTTTATACCTTAAAATATGCCAGTCACTGAAAGCGGCGATGGTTCACATTTTGCCCAAGCCCTCCCTGCAGTTTTCAAAATATCCCAAACGTCCCAAATTCGACGCTTGAGCCATATTTTGAAGCCAAATTCTCGCTCTCTGCACGTATTCGCAGTTTGAAATTACGACATTTTATACCGAATATATGCCAATTAATGGGATCAGCGATGGGTTACATTTTGCCCAAACCCCTCCCTGCAGTTTTAAAAATATCACAAACATCCCAAATTCGACGCTTGAACCATAATTTGGAGCCAAATTTTGGCTCTCTGCACGTATTCGCAGTTTGAAATTACGACTTTTTATACAGAAAAAAGGCCAATTACTGAAAGCGGCGATGGATCACGTTTTGCCCAAACCCTCCCTGCAGTTTTCAAAATATCCCAAACGTCCAAAATTCGACGCTTGAGCCATATTTTGGAGCCAAATTCTGGCTCTCTGCACGTATTCGCAGTTTGAAATTACGAATTTTATACCGAAAATATTCATTTACTAAGAGCAGCGATATGTCACAGTTTGCCCAAACCCTCCCTGCAGTTTTGAAAATATCCCAAACATCCCAAATTCGACTATTGAACCATAATTTGGAGCCAAATTCTGGTTCTCTGCACGTATTCGCAGTTTGAAATTACGAATTTTTATACCGAATATATGCCAATTACTGGGATCAGCGATGGGACACATTTTGCCCAAACCCCTCTGCAGTTTTCGAAATATCCCAAACATCCAAAATACAACCCTTGAGGAATTTTTTGGAGCCAATTTCTGGCTCTCTGCACGTATTCGTAGTATGAAATTACGACTTTTTATACCGAAAACATGCCAGTTACTGAGAGCAGCGAAGTATCACATTTTGCCCAAGCCCTCTCTGCAGTTTTCAAAATATCACAAACATCAAAAAATCGACGCTTGAACCATATTTTGTAGCCAAACTCTGGCTCTTTGCACGTATTCGCAGTTTGAAATTACGAATTTTATACCGAAAATATGCCAATTACTGGGAGCGGCGATGGGTCACAGTTTGCCCAAATTCACCCTGCAGTTTTGAAAATATCTCAAACATCCCAAATTCGACTTCTGAGCCATATTTTGGAACCAAACTCTGGCTCTCTGCACGTATTCGCAGTTTGAAATTGCGACTTTTTATACCGAATATATGCCAAATACTGGGATCAGCGATCTTTCACATTTTGCCCAAACCCTCCCTGCAGTTTTAAAAATACCACAAACATCCCAAATTCGACGCTTGAACCATATTTTGTAGCCAAATTCTGGCTCTTTGCACGTATTCGCAGTTTGATATTACGACTTTTTATACAGAAAAAATACCAATTACTGAAAGCGGCGATGGGTCACATTTTGCCCAAACCCCTCTGCAGTTTTCAAAATATCCCAAACAACCCAAATTCGACGCTTGGGCCATATTAAGGAGCCAAATTCTGGCTCTCTGCATGTATTCGCAGTTTGAAATTACGAATAATATACCGAAAATATGCCCATTACTGAGAGCAGCGATGGGTCACTGTTTGCCCAAACCCACCCTGCAGTTTTGCAAATATCGTAAACATCCCCAATTCGACCCTTGAGCTATGTTTTGGAGCCAAGTTCTGGCTCTCTGCACATATTCGCTTTTTTAAATTATGAATTTTTATACCGAAAATATGCCAATTACTGAGCTCGCCGATGAGTCACATTTTGACCAAGTCCTCCTTGCAGTTTTCAAAATATACAAAACATCCCAAATTCGACACTTGAACCATATTTTGAAGCCAAATTCTGGCTCTCTGCACGTATTCGCAGTTTGAAATTACGAATTTTTATACTGAAATTATGCCAGTTACTGAAAGCAGCGATGGATCACATTTTGCCCAAGCCCTCCCTGCAGTTTTCCAAATTTCCCAAACGTCCCAAATTCGACTATTGAGCCATATTTTGGCGCCAAATTTTGGCTCTCTGCACGTATTCGCAGTTTGAAATTACGACTTTTTATACCGAAAATATGCCAATTACTGAACGCGCCGAAGAGTCACATATTGCCCAAATCCTCCCTGCAGTTTTCAAAATATCCCAAACATCCCAAATTCGACTATTGAGCCATATGTTGGAGCCAAACTCTGGCTCTCTGCACGTATTCGCAGTTTGAAATTACGAATTTTTATACCGAATATATGCCAATTACTGGGATCAGCGATGGGTCACATTTTGCCCAAACCCCTCTGCAGTTTTCGAAATATCCCAAACATCCCAAATACGACCCTTGAGGATTTTTTGGAGCCAATTTCTGGTTCACTGCACGTATTCGCAGTATGAAATTACGACTTTTTATACTGAAAATATGCCAGTTACTGAAAGCAGCGATGGATCACATTTTGCCCAAGCCCTCTCTGAAGTTTTCAAAATATCCCAAAAGTCCCAAATTCGACTCTTGAGCCATATTTTAGTGCCAAATTCGGCCTTTCGGACCGTTTTCGCAGTTTGAAATTACGAATTTTATACCGAAAATATGCCAATTACTGAGAGCGGCGATGGGTCACAGTTTGCGCAAATTCACCCTGCAGTTTTGAAAATATCTCAAACATCCCAAATTCGACTCTTGAGCCATATTTTGGAACCAAACTCTGGCTCTCTGCACGAATTCGCAGTTTGAAATTACGACTTTTTATGCCGAATATATGCCAATTACTGGGATCAACGATGGGTCACATTTTGCCCAAACCCTCCCTGCAGTTTTAAAAAATATCACAAACATCCCAAATTCGACGCTTGAACCATATTTTGTAGCCAAATTCTGGCTCTTTGCACGTATTCGCAGTTTGAAATTACGACTTTTTATACCAACAATATGCCAAATATTAAAGCGGCGATGAGTCACATTTTGCCCAAACCCCCCCTGCAGTTATCAAAATATCCCCAACATCCCAAACTCGACCCTTGAGCCATATTTTGGAGCCAAATTCTGGCTCTCTGCACGTATTCGCAGTTTGAAATTACGACTTTTTATACCAAAATATGCCAATTACTGAACGCGCCGATGAGACACTTTTTGCCCAAACCCTCTCTGCAGTTTTCAAAATATCCCAAACATCCCAACTTTGAAGCTTGAGCAATATTTTGGAGCCAAATTCTCGCTCTCTGCACGTATTCGCTGAAACGTCGATATATGCAATAAAAACCGAACTTCTCCCCTTTTCAATATCTTACTCAGTATTTTAACGAGAAACAAATAGATGATTGAAAATGAAGTATTTAAGGTTATTATCTAATCAATTATGTGTTTGCATAATTTTTATCGAATATATAATGAATTAATACCCATAGACTGAAAATTCACAAAAACGTGGAAAAACGGCAAAATACTGCCTAATTCGATGATATTTTGTTTAAATCACATAAAGGAAAAAGAGATGATAAACGTCAAAATATTGCTAAATTCGATGATTTTTCGTACGAAACAAAATGCAAGAAAACTTGCTTAAAATGCAATATAATGCAAAATTCTGAGATTTGAAGGCCAAATCACATATCGTGATACTACATGAAATAGTATCGAAATATTGGTAAAAATGAATATATTTACGTAATATCAAGCTACAGGAAAAACGTGAAAAAAATCACTATTTAACCATATTTGAGGATTTTAACTTCAAATCATAGGGCGAAGTTTCGTATTATTTAGATCCAAGAAAAGACATTTGACAATGTTGTTTCCAATACAAACGATAAAAATCAATGTGTTTTCAATAGAATTAACTAAAATGTTCTTGATTTTCCGTTTATATTACCGATGGAAGATGAACACGAAAACATCTCTATTCCAGCTGAAACGTCGATATATGCAATAAAAATAGAACTTCTCCCCTATTAAATATCTTACTCAGTATTTTAACGAGAAACAAATAGTTGATTGAAAATGAAGTATTTAAGGTTATTATCTAATCAATTATGTGTTTGCATCATTTTTATCGTATATATAATGAATTAATACACATAAACTGAAAATTCACAAAAACGTGGAAAAACGGCAAAATATTGCCTAATTCGATGATAATTTGTTTAAATCACATAAAGGAAAAGGAGATGATAAACGTCAAAATATTGCTAAATTCGATGATTTTTCGTATGAAACAAAATGCAAGAAAACTTGTTTAAAATGCAATAATATGCGAAATTCTGAGATTTGAAGGCCAAATCACATATCGTGATACTACATGAAATAGTATCGAAATATTGGTAAAAATGAATATATTTACGTAATATCAAACTACATGATTAACGTGAAAAAGTCACTATTTTACCATATTTGAGGATTTTAACTTCAAATCATAGAGCGAGGTTTCGTATTATTTAGATCCAAGAAAAGACATATGACAATGTTGTTTCCAATACAAATGATAAAAAACAATGTGTTTTCCATTAGAACTAACTAAAATGTTCTTGATTTTCCGTTTATATTACCGATGGAAGATGTACACGTAAAACCGCTCTAATCCTGCTGAATCGTCTATATGCAATAAAAACCGAATTTCTCCCCTTTTCAATATCCTACTCAGTATTTTAACGAGAAACAAATGGTTGATTGAAAATGAAGTATTTGAGGTTAATTTCTAATCAATTATGTGTTTGCATCATTTTTATCGTATATATAATGAATTAATAACAATAAACTGAAAATTCACAAAAACGTGGAAAACGGCAAAATATTGCCTAATTCGATGATATTATTTTTAAATCACATAAAGGAAAAGGGCATGATAAACGTCAAAATATTCCTAAATATGATGATTTTTCGTACGAAACAAAATCCAAGAAAACTTGCTTAAAATGCAATATTATGCGAAATTCTGAGATTTTAAGGCCAAATCACATATCGTGATACTACATGAAATAGTATCGAAATATTGGTAAAAATGAATATATTTACGTAATATCAAACTACATGAAAAACGCGAAAAAAGTCACTATTTAACCATATTTGAGGATTTTAACTTCATATCATAGAGCGAGGTTTCGTAATTTTTAGATCCAAGAAAAGACATATGACAATTTTGTTTCCAATACAAATGATAAAAATCAATGTGTTTTCATTAGAATTAACTAAAATGTTCTTGATTTTCCGTTTATATTACCGATGGAAGATGTACACGTAAAACCGCTCTAATCCGGCTCAAACGTCGATATATGCAATAAAAACAGAACTTCTTTCCTTTTCAATATCTTACTTAGTATTTTAACGAGAAACAAATAGTTGATTCAAAATGAAGTATTTAAGGTTATTATCTAATCAATTATGTGTTTGCATCATTTTTATCGTATATAAAATGAATTAATACCAACAAACTGAAAATTCACATAAACGTGAAAAAACGGCAAAATTTTGCCTAATTCGATGATATTTTGTTTAAATCACAAAGGAAAAAGGGATGATGAACGTCAAAATATTGCTAAATTCGATGTTTTTGTCGTACGAAACAAAATGCAAGAAAACTTGCTTAAAATGCAATATTATTAGAAATTCTGATATATGAAGGCCAAATCACGTATCGTGATACTACATGAAATAGTATCGAAATATTGGTAAAAATGAATATATTTACGTAATATCAAACTACATGATTAACGTGAAAAAGTCACTATTTAACCATATTTGAGGATTTTAACTTCATATCATAGAGCGAGGTTTCGTATTATTTAGATCAAAGAAAAGACATAAGACAATTTTGTTTCCAATACAAATGATAAAAATCAATGTGTTTTCATTAGAATTAACTAAAATGTTCTTGATTTTCCGTTTATATTACCGATGGAAGATGTACACGTAAAACCGCTCTAATCCGGCTGAAACGTCGATATATGCAATAAAAACAGAACTTTTTCCCTTTTCAATATCCTACTCAGTATTTTAACGAGAAACAAATAGTTGATTCAAAATGAAGTATTTAAGGTTATTATCTAATCAATTGTGTGTTTGCATCATTTTTATCGTATATATAATGAATTAATACCCATAAACTGAAAATTCACAAAAACGTGGAAAAACGGCAAAATATTGCCTAATTCGATGATATTTTGCTTAAATCACATAAAGGAAAAGGAGATGATAAACGTCAAAATATTGCTAAATTCGATGATTTTTCGTATGAAACAAAATGCAAGAAAACTTGCTTAAAATGCAATAATATGAGAAATTCTGAGATTTGAAGGCCAAATCACATATCGTGATACTACATGAAATAGTATCGAAATATTGGTAAAAATGAATATATTTACGTAATATCAAACTACATGATTAACGAGAAAAAGTCACTATTTTACCATATTTGAGGATTTTAACTTCAAATCATAGAGCGAGGTTTCGTATTATTTAGATCCAAGAAAAGACATATGACAATGTTCTTTCCAATACAAATGATAAAAAACAATGTGTTTTCATTAGAATTAACTAAAATGTTCTTGATTTTCCGTTTATATTACCGATGGAAGATGAACACGAAAACATCTCTATTCCAGCTGAAACGTCGATATATGCAATAAAAATAGAACTTCTCCCCTATTAAATATCTTACTCAGTATTTTAACGAGAAACAAATAGTTGATTGAAAATGAAGTATTTAAGGTTATTGTCTAATCAATTATGTGTTTGCATCATTTTTATCGTATATATAATGAATAAATAAACATAAAATGAAAATTCACAAAAACGTGGAAAAACGATAAAATATTGCCTAATTCGATGATATTTTGTTTAAATCACATAAAGGAAAAGGGGGTGATAAACGTCAAAATATTGCTAAATTCGATGATTTTTCGTACGAAACAAAATGCAAGAAAACTTGTTTTAAATGCAATATTATGCGAAATTCTGAGATCTGAAGGCCAAATCACATATCGTGATACTACATGAAATAGTATCGAAATATTGGTAAAAATGAATATATTTACGTAATATCAAACTACATGATTAACGTGAAAAAGTCACTATTTAACCATATTTGAGGATTTTAACTTCATATCATAGAGCGAGGTTTCGTATTATTTAGATCCAAGAAAAGACATAAGACAATTTTGTTTCCAATATAAATGATAAAAATCAATGTGTTTTCATTAGAATTAACTAAAATGTTCTTGATTTTCCGTTTATATTACCGATGGAAGATGTACACGTAAAACTGCTCTAATCCGGCTGAAACGTCGATATATGCAATAAAAACAGAACTTCTTCCCTTTTCAATATCTTACTCAGTATTTTAACGAGAAACAAATAGTTGATTCAAAATGAAGTATTTAAGGTTATTATCTAATCAATTATGTGTTTGCATCATTTTTATCGTATATATAATGAATTAATACCCATAAACTGAAAATTCACAAAA
The DNA here is from genome assembly GCF_040958095.1 of Procambarus clarkii. Lineage (NCBI taxonomy): Eukaryota > Metazoa > Arthropoda > Malacostraca > Decapoda > Cambaridae > Procambarus > Procambarus clarkii. The sequence goes on from NC_091201.1 coordinate 538,455, forward strand.
ACGTGGAAAAACGGCAAAATATTGCCTAATTCGATGATATTTTGTTTAAATCACATAAAGGAAAAGGAGATGATAAACGTCAAAATATTGCTAAATTCGATGATTTTTCGTATGAATCAAAATGCAAGAAAACTTGTTTAAAATGCAATAATATGCGAAATTCTGAGATTTGAAGGCCAAATCACATATCGTGATACTACATGAAATAGTATCGAAATATTGGTAAAAATGAATATATTTACGTAATATCAAACTACATGAAAAACGTGAAAAAAGTCACTATTTAACCATATTTGAGGATTTTAACTTCATATCATAGAGCGAGGTTTCGTAATTTTTAGATCCAAGAAAAGACATATGACAATTTTGTTTCCAATACAAATGATAAAAATCAATGTGTTTTCATTAGAATTAACTAAAATGTTCTTGATTTTCCGTTTATATTACCGATGGAAGATGTACACGTAAAACCGCTCTAATCCGGCTCAAACGTCGATATATGCAATAAAAACAGAACTTCTTTCCTTTTCAATATCTTACTCAGTATTTTAACGAGAAACAAATAGTTGATTCAAAATGAAGTATTTAAGGTTATTATCTAATCAATTATGTGTTTGCATCATCTTTATCGTATATATAATGAATTAATACCAACAAACTGAAAATTCACATAAACGTGAAAAAACGGCAAAATTTTGCCTAATTCGATGATATTTTGTTTAAATCACAAAGGAAAAAGGGATGATGAACGTCAAAATATTGCTAAATTCGATGTTTTTGTCGTACGAAACAAAATGCAAGAAAACTTGCTTAAAATGCAATATTATTAGAAATTCTGATATATGAAGGCCAAATCACGTATCGTGATACTACATGAAATAGTATCGAAATATTGGTAAAAATGAATATATTTACGTAATATCAAACTACATGATTAACGTGAAAAAGTCACTATTTAACCATATTTGAGGATTTTAACTTCATATCATAGAGCGAGGTTTCGTATTATTTAGATCAAAGAAAAGACATAAGACAATTTTGTTTCCAATACAAATGATAAAAATCAATGTGTTTTCATTAGAATTAACTAAAATGTTCTTGATTTTCCGTTTATATTACCGATGGAAGATGTACACGTAAAACCGCTCTAATCCGGCTGAAACGTCGATATATGCAATAAAAACAGAACTTTTTCCCTTTTCAATATCCTACTCAGTATTTTAACGAGAAACAAATAGTTGATTCAAAATGAAGTATTTAAGGTTATTATCTAATCAATTGTGTGTTTGCATCATTTTTATCGTATATATAATGAATTAATACCCATAAACTGAAAATTCACAAAAACGTGGAAAAACGGCAAAACATTGCCTAATTCGATGATATTTTGCTTAAATCACATAAAGGAAAAGGAGATGATAAACGTCAAAATATTGCTAAATTCGATGATTTTTCGTATGAAACAAAATGCAAGAAAACTTGCTTAAAATGCAATAATATGCGAAATTCTGAGATTTGAAGGCCAAATCACATATCGTGATACTACATGAAATAGTATCGAAATATTGGTAAAAATGAATATATTTACGTAATATCAAACTACATGATTAACGAGAAAAAGTCACTATTTTACAATATTTGAGGATTTTAACTTCAAATCATAGAGCGAGGTTTCGTATTATTTAGATCCAAGAAAAGACATATGACAATGTTCTTTCCAATACAAATGATAAAAAACAATGTGTTTTCATTAGAATTAACTAAAATGTTCTTGATTTTCCGTTTATATTACCGATGGAAGATGAACACGAAAACATCTCTATTCCAGCTGAAACGTCGATATATGCAATAAAAATAGAACTTCTCCCCTATTAAATATCTTACTCAGTATTTTAACGAGAAACAAATAGTTGATTGAAAATGAAGTATTTAAGGTTATTATCTAATCAATTATGTGTTTGCATCATTTTTATCGTATATATAATGAATAAATAAACATAAAATGAAAATTCACAAAAACGTGGAAAAACGATAAAATATTGCCTAATTCGATGATATTTTGTTTAAATCACATAAAGGAAAAGGGGATGATAAACGTCAAAATATTGCTAAATTCGATGATTTTTCGTACGAAACAAAATGCAAGAAAACTTGTTTTAAATGCAATATTATGCGAAATTCTGAGATCTGAAGGCCAAATCACATATCGTGATACTACATGAAATAGTATCGAAATATTGGTAAAAATGAATATATTTACGTAATATGAAACTACATGATTAACGTGAAAAAGTCACTATTTTACCATATACGAGGATTTTAACTTCAAATCATAGAACGAGGTTTCGTATTATTTAGATCCAAGAAAAGACATATGACAATGTTGCTTCCAATACAAATGATAAAAAACAATGTGTTTTCATTAGAACTAACTAAAATGTTCTTGATTTTCCGTTTATATTACCGATGGAAGATGTACACTTAAAATCGCTCTAATCCTGCTGAAACGTCGATATATGCAATAAAAACCGAACTTCTCCCCTTTTCAATATCCTACTCAGAATTTTAACGAGAAACAAATGGTTGATTGAAAATGAAGTATTTCAGGGTTATTTCTAATCAATTATGTGTTTGCATTATTTTTATCGTATATATAATGAATTAATAACAATAAACTGAAAATTCACAAAAACGTGGAAAAACGGGAAAATGTTGCCTAATTCAATGATATTTTGTTTAAATCACATAAAGGAAAAGGAGATGATAAACGTCAAAATATTGCTAAATTCGATGATTTTTCGTACGATACAAAATGCAAGAAAACTTGCTTAAAATGCAATATTATTAGAAATTCTGAGATATGAAGGCCAAATCACATATCGTGATACTACATGAAATAGTATCGAAATGTTGGTAAAAATGAATATATTTACGTAATATTAAACTACATGATTAACGTGAAAAAGTCACTATTTTACCATATATGATGATTTTAACTTCAAATCATAGAGCGAGGTTTCGTATTATTTAGATCCAAAAAAAGACATTTGACAATGTTGTTTCCAATACAAACGATAAAAATCAATGTGTTTTCAATATAATTAACTAAAATGTTCCTGATTTTCCGTTTATATTACCGATGGAAGATGTACACGAAAACATCTCTATTCCAGCTGAAACGTCGATATATGCAATATAAATAGAACTTCTCCCTTTTAAATATCTTACTCAGTATTTTAACGAGAAACAAATAGTTGATTGAAAATGAAGTATTTAAGGTTATTATCTAATCAATTATGTGTTTGCATCATTTTTATCGTATATATAATGAATAAGTAAACATTAAATGAAAATTCACAAAAACGTGGAAAAACGATAAAATATTGCCTAATTCGATGATATTTTGTTTAAATCACATAAAGGAAAAGGGGATGATAAACGTCAAAATATTGCTAAATTCGATGATTTTTCGTACGAAACAAAATGCAAGAAAACTTGCTTTAAATGCAATTTTATGCGAAATTCTGAAATCTGAAGGCCAAATCACATATCGTGATACTACATGAAATAGTATCGAAATATTGGTAAAAATGAATATATTTACGTAATATCAAACTACATGAAAAACGTGAAAAAAGTCACTATTTAACCATATTTGAGGATTTTAACTTCATATCATAGAGCGAGGTTTCGTAATTTTTAGATCCAAGAAAAGACATATGACAATTTTGTTTCCAATACAAATGATAAAAATCAATGTGTTTTCATTAGAATTAACTAAAATGTTCTTGATTTTCCGTTTATATTACCGATGGAAGATGTACACGTAAAACCGCTCTAATCCGGCTCAAACGTCGCTATATGCAATAAAAACAGAACTTCTTTCCTTTTCAATATCTTACTCAGTATTTTAACGAGAAACAAATAGTTGATTCAAAATGAAGTATTTAAGGTTATTATCTAATCAATTATGTGTTTGCATCATCTTTATCGTATATATAATGAATTAATACCAACAAACTGAAAATTCACATAAACGTGAAAAAACGGCAAAATTTTGCCTAATTCGATGATATTTTGTTTAAATCACAAAGGAAAAAGGGATGATGAACGTCAAAATATTGCTAAATTCGATGTTTTTGTCGTACGAAACAAAATGCAAGAAAACTTGCTTAAAATGCAATATTATTAGAAATTCTGATATATGAAGGCCAAATCACGTATCGTGATACTACATGAAATAGTATCGAAATATTGGTAAAAATGAATATATTTACGTAATATCAAACTACATGATTAACGTGAAAAAGTCACTATTTAACCATATTTGAGGATTTTAACTTCATATCATAGAGCGAGGTTTCGTATTATTTAGATCAAAGAAAAGACATAAGACAATTTTGTTTCCAATACAAATGATAAAAATCAATGTGTTTTCATTAGAATTAACTAAAATGTTCTTGATTTTCCGTTTATATTACCGATGGAAGATGTACACGTAAAACCGCTCTAATCCGGCTGAAACGTCGATATATGCAATAAAAACAGAACTTTTTCCCTTTTCAATATCCTACTCAGTATTTTAACGAGAAACAAATAGTTGATTCAAAATGAAGTATTTAAGGTTATTATCTAATCAATTGTGTGTTTGCATCATTTTTATCGTATATATAATGAATTAATACCCATAAACTGAAAATTCACAAAAACGTGGAAAAACGGCAAAACATTGCCTAATTCGATGATATTTTGCTTAAATCACATAAAGGAAAAGGAGATGATAAACGTCAAAATATTGCTAAATTCGATGATTTTTCGTATGAAACAAAATGCAAGAAAACTTGCTTAAAATGCAATAATATGCGAAATTCTGAGATTTGAAGGCCAAATCACATATCGTGATACTACATGAAATAGTATCGAAATATTGGTAAAAATGAATATATTTACGTAATATCAAACTACATGATTAACGAGAAAAAGTCACTATTTTACAATATTTGAGGATTTTAACTTCAAATCATAGAGCGAGGTTTCGTATTATTTAGATCCAAGAAAAGACATATGACAATGTTCTTTCCAATACAAATGATAAAAAACAATGTGTTTTCATTAGAATTAACTAAAATGTTCTTGATTTTCCGTTTATATTACCGATGGAAGATGAACACGAAAACATCTCTATTCCAGCTGAAACGTCGATATATGCAATAAAAATAGAACTTCTCCCCTATTAAATATCTTACTCAGTATTTTAACGAGAAACAAATAGTTGATTGAAAATGAAGTATTTAAGGTTATTATCTAATCAATTATGTGTTTGCATCATTTTTATCGTATATATAATGAATAAATAAACATAAAATGAAAATTCACAAAAACGTGGAAAAACGATAAAATATTGCCTAATTCGATGATATTTTGTTTAAATCACATAAAGGAAAAGGGGATGATAAACGTCAAAATATTGCTAAATTCGATGATTTTTCGTACGAAACAAAATGCAAGAAAACTTGTTTTAAATGCAATATTATGCGAAATTCTGAGATCTGAAGGCCAAATCACATATCGTGATACTACATGAAATAGTATCGAAATATTGGTAAAAATGAATATATTTACGTAATATGAAACTACATGATTAACGTGAAAAAGTCACTATTTTACCATATACGAGGATTTTAACTTCAAATCATAGAACGAGGTTTCGTATTATTTAGATCCAAGAAAAGACATATGACAATGTTGCTTCCAATACAAATGATAAAAAACAATGTGTTTTCATTAGAACTAACTAAAATGTTCTTGATTTTCCGTTTATATTACCGATGGAAGATGTACACTTAAAATCGCTCTAATCCTGCTGAAACGTCGATATATGCAATAAAAACCGAACTTCTCCCCTTTTCAATATCCTACTCAGAATTTTAACGAGAAACAAATGGTTGATTGAAAATGAAGTATTTCAGGGTTATTTCTAATCAATTATGTGTTTGCATTATTTTTATCGTATATATAATGAATTAATAACAATAAACTGAAAATTCACAAAAACGTGGAAAAACGGGAAAATGTTGCCTAATTCAATGATATTTTGTTTAAATCACATAAAGGAAAAGGAGATGATAAACGTCAAAATATTGCTAAATTCGATGATTTTTCGTACGATACAAAATGCAAGAAAACTTGCTTAAAATGCAATATTATTAGAAATTCTGAGATATGAAGGCCAAATCACATATCGTGATACTACATGAAATAGTATCGAAATGTTGGTAAAAATGAATATATTTACGTAATATTAAACTACATGATTAACGTGAAAAAGTCACTATTTTACCATATATGATGATTTTAACTTCAAATCATAGAGCGAGGTTTCGTATTATTTAGATCCAAAAAAAGACATTTGACAATGTTGTTTCCAATACAAACGATAAAAATCAATGTGTTTTCAATATAATTAACTAAAATGTTCCTGATTTTCCGTTTATATTACCGATGGAAGATGTACACGAAAACATCTCTATTCCAGCTGAAACGTCGATATATGCAATATAAATAGAACTTCTCCCTTTTAAATATCTTACTCAGTATTTTAACGAGAAACAAATAGTTGATTGAAAATGAAGTATTTAAGGTTATTATCTAATCAATTATGTGTTTGCATCATTTTTATCGTATATATAATGAATAAGTAAACATTAAATGAAAATTCACAAAAACGTGGAAAAACGATAAAATATTGCCTAATTCGATGATATTTTGTTTAAATCACATAAAGGAAAAGGGGATGATAAACGTCAAAATATTGCTAAATTCGATGATTTTTCGTACGAAACAAAATGCAAGAAAACTTGCTTTAAATGCAATTTTATGCGAAATTCTGAAATCTGAAGGCCAAATCACATATCGTGATACTACATGAAATAGTATCGAAATATTGGTAAAAATGAATATATTTACGTAATATCAAACTACATGAAAAACGTGAAAAAAGTCACTATTTAACCATATTTGAGGATTTTAACTTCATATCATAGAGCGAGGTTTCGTAATTTTTAGATCCAAGAAAAGACATATGACAATTTTGTTTCCAATACAAATGATAAAAATCAATGTGTTTTCATTAGAATTAACTAAAATGTTCTTGATTTTCCGTTTATATTACCGATGGAAGATGTACACGTAAAACCGCTCTAATCCGGCTCAAACGTCGCTATATGCAATAAAAACAGAACTTCTTTCCTTTTCAATATCTTACTCAGTATTTTAACGAGAAACAAATAGTTGATTCAAAATGAAGTATTTAAGGTTATTATCTAATCAATTATGTGTTTGCATCATCTTTATCGTATATATAATGAATTAATACCAACAAACTGAAAATTCACATAAACGTGAAAAAACGGCAAAATTTTGCCTAATTCGATGATATTTTGTTTAAATCACAAAGGAAAAAGGGATGATGAACGTCAAAATATTGCTAAATTCGATGTTTTTGTCGTACGAAACAAAATGCAAGAAAACTTGCTTAAAATGCAATATTATTAGAAATTCTGATATATGAAGGCCAAATCACGTATCGTGATACTACATGAAATAGTATCGAAATATTGGTAAAAATGAATATATTTACGTAATATCAAACTACATGATTAACGTGAAAAAGTCACTATTTAACCATATTTGAGGATTTTAACTTCATATCATAGAGCGAGGTTTCGTATTATTTAGATCAAAGAAAAGACATAAGACAATTTTGTTTCCAATACAAATGATAAAAATCAATGTGTTTTCATTAGAATTAACTAAAATGTTCTTGATTTTCCGTTTATATTACCGATGGAAGATGTACACGTAAAACCGCTCTAATCCGGCTGAAACGTCGATATATGCAATAAAAACAGAACTTTTTCCCTTTTCAATATCCTACTCAGTATTTTAACGAGAAACAAATAGTTGATTCAAAATGAAGTATTTAAGGTTATTATCTAATCAATTGTGTGTTTGCATCATTTTTATCGTATATATAATGAATTAATACCCATAAACTGAAAATTCACAAAAACGTGGAAAAACGGCAAAATATTGCCTAATTCGATGATATTTTGCTTAAATCACATAAAGGAAAAGAAGATGATAAACGTCAAAATATTGCTAAATTCGATGATTTTTCGTATGAAACAAAATGCAAGAAAACTTGCTTAAAATGCAATAATATGCGAAATTCTGAGATTTGAAGGCCAAATCACATATCGTGATACTACATGAAATAGTATCGAAATATTGGTAAAAATGGATATATTTACGTAATATCAAACTACATGATTAACGAGAAAAAGTCACTATTTTACCATATTTGAGGATTTTAACTTCAAATCATAGAGCGAGGTTTCGTATTATTTAGATCCAAGAAAAGACATATGACAATGTTCTTTCCAATACAAATGATAAAAAACAATGTGTTTTCATTAGAATTAACTAAAATGTTCTTGATTTTCCGTTTATATTACCGATGGAAGATGAACACGAAAACATCTCAATTCCAGCTGAAACGTCGATATATGCAATAAAAATAGAACTTCTCCCCTATTAAATATCTTACTCAGTATTTTAACGAGAAACAAATAGTTGATTGAAAATGAAGTATTTAAGGTTATTATCTAATCAATTATGTGTTTGTATCATTTTTATCGTATATATAATGAATAAATAAACATAAAATGAAAATTCACAAAAACGTGGAAAAACGATAAAATATTGCCTAATTCGATGATATTTTGTTTAAATCACATAAAGGAAAAGGGGATGATAAACGTCAAAATATTGCTAAATTCGATGATTTTTCGTACGAAACAAAATGCAAGAAAACTTGTTTTAAATGCAATATTATGCGAAATTCTGAGATCTGAAGGCCAAATCACATATCGTGATACTACATGAAATAGTATCGAAATATTGGTAAAAATGAATATATTTACGTAATATGAAACTACATGATTAACGTGAAAAAGTCACTATTTTACCATATACGAGGATTTTAACTTCAAATCATAGAACGAGGTTTCGTATTATTTAGATCCAAGAAAAGACATATGACAATGTTGCTTCCAATACAAATGATAAAAAACAATGTGTTTTCATTAGAACTAACTAAAATGTTCTTGATTTTCCGTTTATATTACCGATGGAAGATGTACACTTAAAATCGCTCTAATCCTGCTGAAACGTCGATATATGCAATAAAAACCGAACTTCTCCCCTTTTCAATATCCTACTCAGAATTTTAACGAGAAACAAATGGTTGATTGAAAATGAAGTATTTCAGGGTTATTTCTAATCAATTATGTGTTTGCATTATTTTTATCGTATATATAATGAATTAATAACAATAAACTGAAAATTCACAAAAACGTGGAAAAACGGGAAAATGTTGCCTAATTCAATGATATTTTGTTTAAATCACATAAAGGAAAAGGAGATGATAAACGTCAAAATATTGCTAAATTCGATGATTTTTCGTACGAAACAAAATGCAAGAAAACTTGCTTAAAATGCAATATTATTAGAAATTCTGAGATTTGAAGGCCAAATCACATATCGTGATACTACGTGAAAGTATCGAAATATTGGTAAAAATGAATATATTTACGGAATATCAAACTACATGATTAACGTGAAAAAGTCACTATTTTACCATATATGATGAATTTAACTTCAAATCATAGAGCGAGGTTTCGTATTATTTAGATCCAAAAAAAGACATTTGACAATGTTGTTTCCAATACAAACGATAAAAATCAATGTGTTTTCAATATAATTAACTAAAATGTTCCTGATTTTCCGTTTATATTACCGATGGAAGATGTACACGAAAACATCTCTATTCCAGCTGAAACGTAGATATATGCAATATAAATAGAACTTCTCCCTTTTAAATATCTTACTCAGTATTTTAACGAGAAACAAATAGTTGATTGAAAATGAAGTATTTAAGGTTATTATCTAATCAATTATGTGTTTGCATCATTTTTATCGTATATATAATGAATAAGTAAACATTAAATGAAAATTCACAAAAACGTGGAAAAACGATAAAATATTGCCTAATTCGATGATATTTTGTTTAAATCACATAAAGGAAAAGGGGATGATAAACGTCAAAATATTGCTAAATTCGATGATTTTTCGTACGAAACAAAATGCAAGAAAACTTGTTTTAAATGCAATATTATGCGAAATTCTGAGATCTGAAGGCCAAATCACATATCGTGATACTACATGAAATAGTATCGAAATATTGGTAAAAATGAATATATTTACGTAATATGAAACTACATGATTAACGTGAAAAAGTCACTATTTTACCATATACGAAGATTTTAACTTCAAATCATAGAACGAGGTTTCGTATTATTTAAATCCAAGAAAAGACATATGACAATGTTGCTTCCAATACAAATGATAAAAAACAATGTGTTTTCATTAGAACTAACTAAAATGTTCTTGATTTTCCGTTTATATTACCGATGGAAGATGTACACTTAAAATCGCTCTAATCCTGCTGAAACGTCGATATATGCAATAAAAACCGAACTTCTCCCCTTTTCAATATCCTACTCAGAATTTTAACGAGAAACAAATGGTTGATTGAAAATGAAGTATTTCAGGTTAATTTCTAATCAATTATGTGTTTGCATTATTTTTATCGTATATATAATGAATTAATAACAATAAAAAGAAAATTCACAAAAACGTGGAAAAACAGGAAAATGTTGCCTAATTCAATGATATTTTGTTTAAATCACATAAAGGAAAAGGAGATGATAAACGTCAAAATATTGCTAAATTCGATGATTTTTCGTACGAAACAAAATGCAAGAAAACTTGCTTAAAATGCAATATTATTAGAAATTCTGAGATTTGAAGGCCAAATCACATATCGTGATACTACGTGAAAGTATCGAAATATTGGTAAAAATGAATATATTTACGTAATATCAAACTACATGATTAACGTGAAAAAGTCACTATTTTACCATATATGATGATTTTAACTTCAAATCATAGAGCGAGGTTTCGTATTATTTAGATCCAAAAAAAGACATTTGACAATGTTGTTTCCAATACAAACGATAAAAATCAATGTGTTTTCAATATAATTAACTAAAATGTTCCTGATTTTCCGTTTATATTACCGATGGAAGATGTACACGAAAACATCTCTATTCCAGCTGAAACGTCGATATATGCAATATAAATAGAACTTCTCCCTTTTAAATATCTTACTCAGTATTTTAACGAGAAACAAATAGTTGATTGAAAATGAAGTATTTAAGGTTATTATCTAATCAATTATGTGTTTGCATCATTTTTATCGTATATATAATGAATAAGTAAACATTAAATGAAAATTCACAAAAACGTGGAAAAACGATAAAATATTGCCTAATTCGATGATATTTTGTTTAAATCACATAAAGGAAAAGGGGATGATAAACGTCAAAATATTGCTAAATTCGATGATTTTTCGTACGAAACAAAATGCAAGAAAACTTGTTTTAAATGCAATATTATGCGAAATTCTGAGATCTGAAGGCCAAATCACATATCGTGATACTACATGAAATAGTATCGAAATATTGGTAAAAATGAATATATTTACGTAATATGAAACTACATGATTAACGTGAAAAAGTCACTATTTTACCATATACGAGGATTTTAACTTCAAATCATAGAACGAGGTTTCGTATTATTTAGATCCAAGAAAAGACATATGACAATGTTGCTTCCAATACAAATGATAAAAAACAATGTGTTTTCATTAGAACTAACTAAAATGTTCTTGATTTTCCGTTTATATTACCGATGGAAGATGTACACTTAAAATCGCTCTAATCCTGCTGAAACGTCGATATATGCAATAAAAACCGAACTTCTCCCCTTTTCAATATCCTACTCAGAATTTTAACGAGAAACAAATGGTTGATTGAAAATGAAGTATTTCAGGTTAATTTCTAATCAATTATGTGTTTGCATTATTTTTATCGTATATATAATGAATTAATAACAATAAACTGAAAATTCACAAAAACGTGGAAAAACAGGAAAATGTTGCCTAATTCAATGATATTTTGTTTAAATCACATAAAGGAAAAGGAGATGATAAACGTCAAAATATTGCTAAATTCGATGATTTTTCGTACGAAACAAAATGCAAGAAAACTTGCTTAAAATGCAATATTATTAGAAATTCTGAGATTTGAAGGCCAAATCACATATCGTGATACTACATGAAAGTATCGAAATATTGGTAAAAATGAATATATTTACGTAATATCAAACTACATGATTAACGTGAAAAAGTCACTATTTTACCATATATGATGATTTTAACTTCAAATCATAGAGCGAGGTTTCGTATTATTTAGATCCAAAAAAAGACATTTGACAATGTTGTTTCCAATACAAACGATAAAAATCAATGTGTTTTTAATATAATTAACTAAAATGTTCCTGATTTTCCGTTTATATTACCGATGGAAGATGTACACGAAAACATCTCTATTCCAGCTGAAACGTCGATATATGCAATATAAATAGAACTTCTCCCTCTTAAATATCTTACTCAGTATTTTAACGAGAAACAAATAGTTGATTGAAAATGAAGTATTTAAGGTTATTATCTAATCAATTATGTGTTTGCATCATTTTTATCGTATATATAATGAATAAGTAAACATTAAATGAAAATTCACAAAAACGTGGAAAAACGATAAAATATTGCCTAATTCGATGATATTTTGTTTAAATCACATAAAGGAAAAGGGGATAATAAACGTCAAAATATTGCTAAATTCGATGATTTTTCGTACGAAACAAAATGCAAGAAAACTTGCTTTAAATGCAATATTATGCGAAATTCAGAGATCTGAAGGCCATATCACATTTCGTGATACTACGTGAAATAGTATCGAAATATTGGTAAAAATGAATATATTTACGTAATATGAAACTACATGATTAACGTGAAAGTTCACTATTTTACCATATAGGAGGATTTTAACTTCAAATCATAGAGCGAGGTTTCGTATTATTTAGATCCAAGAAAAGACATATGACAATGTTGTTTCCAATACAAATGATAAAAATCAATGTGTTTTCATTAGAATTAACTAAAATGTTCTTGATTTTCCGTTTATATTACCGATGGAAGATGTAAACGTAAAACCGCTCTAATCCTGCTGAGTCGTCTATATGCAATAAAAACCGAATTTCTCCCCTTTTCAATATCCTACTCAGTATTTTAACGAGAAACAAATGGTTGATTGAAAATGAAGTATTTGAGGTTAATTTCTAATCAATTATGTGTTTGCATCATTTTTATCGTATATATAATGAATTAATAACAATAAACTGAAAATTCACAAAAACGTGGAAAACGGCAAAATATTGCCTGATTCGATGATATTATGTTTAAATCACATAAAGGAAAAGGGCATGATAAACGTCAAAATATTCCTAAATTTGATGATTTTTCGTACGAAACAAAATGCAAGAAAACTTGCTTAAAATGCAATATTATGCGAAATTCTGAGATTTTAAGGCCAAATCACATATCGTGATACTACATGAAATAGTATCGAAATATTGGTAAAAATGAAAATATTTACGTAATATCAAACTACATGAAAAACGTGAAAAAAGTCACTATTTAACCATATTTGAGGATTTTAACTTCATATCATAGAGCGAGGTTTCGTAATTTTTAGATCCAAGAAAAGACATATGACAATTTTGTTTCCAATACAAATGATAAAAATCAATGTGTTTTCATTAGAATTAACTAAAATGTTCTTGATTTTCCGTTTATATTACCGATGGAAGATGTACACGTAAAACCGCTCTAATCCGGCTCAAACGTCGATATATGCAATAAAAACAACTTCTTTCCTTTTCAATATCTTACTCAGTATTTTAACGAGAAACAAATAGTTGATTCAAAATGAAGTATTTAAGTTATTATCTAATCAATTATGTGTTTGCATCATTTTTATCGTATATATAATGAATTAATACCAATAACTGAAAATTCACAAAAACGTGGAAAAACGGCAAAATTTTGCCTAATTCGATGATATTTTGTTTAAATCACAAACGAAAAAGGGATGATGAACGTCAAAATATTGCTAAATTCGATGTTTTTGTCGTACGAAACAAAATACAAGAAAACTTGCTTAAAATGCAATATTATGCGAAATTCTGATATTAGAAGGCCAAATCACGTATCGTGATACTACATGAAATAGTATCGAAATATTGGTAAAAATGAATATATTTACGTAATATCAAACTACATGAAAAACGTGAAAAAAGTCACTTTTTAACCATATTTGAGGATTTTATCATAGAGCGAGGTTTCGTATTATTTAGATCCAAGAAAAGACATAAGACAATTTTGTTTCCAATACAAAAGATAAAAATCAATGTGTTTTCATTAGAATTAACTAAAATGTTCTTGATTTTCCGTTGATATTACCGATGGAAGATGTACACGTAAAACCGCTCTAATCCTGCTGAATCGTCTATATGCAATAAAAACCGAATTTCTCCCCTTTTCAATATCCTACTCAGTATTTTAACGAGAAACAAATGGTTGATTGAAAATGAAGTATTTGAGGTTAATTTCTAATCAATTATGTGTTTGCAGCATTTTTATCGTATATATAATGAATTAATAACAATAAACTGAAAATTCACAAAAACGTGGAAAACGGCAAAATATTGCCTAATTCGGTGATATTATGTTTAAATCACATAAAGGAAAAGGGGATGATAAACGTCAAAATAATGCTAAATTCGATGATTTTTCGTACGAAACAAAATGCAAGAAAACTTGTTTTAAATGCAATATTATGCGAAATTCTGAGATCTGAAGGCCAAATCACATATCGTGATACTACATGAAATGGTATCGAAATATTGGTAAAAATGAATATATTTACGCAATATGAAACTACATGATTAACGTGAAAAAGTCACTATTTTACCATATACGAGGATTTTAATTTCAAATCATAAAACGAGGTTTCGTATTATTTAGATCCAAGAAAAGACATATGACAATGTTGTTTCCAATACAAATGATAAAAAACAATGTGTTTTCATTAGAACTAACTAAAATGTTCTTGATTTTCCGTTTATATTACCGATGGAAGATGTACACTTAAAATCGCTCTAATCCTGCTGAAACGTCGATATATGCAATAAAAACCGAACTTCTCCCCTTTTCAATATCCTACTCAGTATTTTAACGAGAAACAAATGGTTGATTGAAAATGAAGTATTTGAGGTTAATTTCTAATCAATTATGTGTTTGCATTATTTTTATCGTATATATAATGAATTAATAACAATAAACTGAAATTCACAAAAACGTGGAAAAACGGGAAAATGTTGCCTAATTCGATGATATTTTGTTTAAATCACATAAAGGAAAAGGGGATGATAAACGTCAAAATATTGCTAAATTTGATGATTTTTCGTACGAAACAAAATGCAAGAAAACTTGCTTAAAATGCAATATTATTCGAAATTCTGAGATTTGAAGGCCAAATCACATATCGTGATACTACATGAAATAGTATCGAAATATTGGTAAAAATGAATATATTTACGTAATATCAAACTAAATGATTAACGTGAAAAAGTCACTATTTTACCATATATGAGGATTTTAAATTCAAATCATAGTGCGAGGTTTCGTATTATTTAGATCCAAGAAAAGACATTTGACAATGTTTTATCCAATACAAACGATAAAAATCAATGTGTTTTCAATAGAATTAACTAAAATGTTCCTGATTTTCCGTTTATTTTACCGATTAGAACCGCAGAGGGCCTGGGCAGACCGAATTTTAGAGAGAAAGAAGGGATCATTATAGGGAAGGCAAAGATGAGTACAGAAATCCAAAGGACAAGACTCAAGGACAGGTGATATTATGATAAACTAATGTAATTAATAATAACTAATTAATTAATAATTAATAATTAATCAGCGATGGGTCACATTTTGCACAAACCCTCCCTGCAGTTTTCAAAATATCCCAAACATCCTAAATTCGACGCTTGAACCATATTTTGGAGCCAAATTCTGGCTCTCTGCACGTATTCGCAGTTTGATATTACGACTTTTTATACAGAAAAAATGTCAATTACTGAAAGCGGCGATGGATCACATTTTGCCCAAACTCTCTCTGCAGTTTTGAAAATATCCCAAACATTCCAAATTCGACCCTTGAACCATATTTTGGAGCCAAATTCTGGCTCTCTGCACGTATTCGTAGTTTGAAATTACGACTTTTTATACCGAAAATATACCAATTACTGAAAGCGGCTATGGGTCACATTTTGCCCAAACCCCTCTGCAGTTTTCGAAATATCAAAAACATCCAAATACGACCCTTGAAGAATATTTTGGAGCCAATTTCTGGCTCTCTGCACGTTTTCGCAGAATGAAATTACGACTTTTTATACCGAAAATATGCCAGTTACTGAAAGCGGCGATTTATCACATTTTGCCCAAGCCCTCTTTGCAGTTTTCAAAATATCTCAAACGTCCCAAATTCACCGCTTGAGCCATATTTTGGAGCCAAATTCTGACTCCCGGCATGTTTTCGCAGTTTGAAATTAAGAATTTTATACCGAAAATATGCCAATTACTGAGAGCGGCGATGGGGCACAGTTTGCCCAAATTCACCCTGCAGTTTTGAAAATATCTCAAACATCCCAAATTCGACTCTTGAGCTATATTTTGGAACCAAACTCTGGCTCCTCTGCACGTATTCGCAGTTTGAATTTACGACTTTTTTACCAAAATATGCCAATTACTGAACGCGCCGATGAGTCACATTTTGCCCAAACCCTCAATGCAGATTTCAAAATATCCCAAACATCCCAAATTCGACTATTGAACAATATTTTGGAGCCAAATTCTGGCTCTCTGCACGTATTCGCAGTTTGAAATTACGACTTTTTATACCGAATATATGCCAATTACTGGGATCAGCGATGGGTCACATTTTGCCCAAATCCTCCCTGCAGTTTTAAAAATATCACAAACATCCCAAATTCGACGCTTGAACCATATTTTGGAGCCAAATTCTGGCTCTCTGCACGTATTCACAGCTTGATATTACGACTTTTTATACAGAAAAAATACCAATTACTGAAAGCGGCGATGGGTCACATTTTTCCCAAACCCCTCTGCAGTTTTCAAAATATATCAAACATCCCAAATTCGACGCTTGGGCCATATTAAGGAGCCAAATTCTGGCTCTCTGCATGTATTCGCAGTTTGAAATTACGAATTTTATACCGAAAATATACCAATTACTGAGAGCAGCGATGGGTCACTGTTTGCCCAAACCCACCCTGCAGTTTTGAAAATATCGTAAACATCCCAAATTCGACGCTTGAGCCATATTTTGGAGCCAAGTTCTGGCTCTCTGCACGTATTCGCTTTTTGAAATTACGATATTTTATACCGAATATATGCCAATTACTGAGCGCGCCGATGAGTCACATTCTGCCCAAATCCTCCCTGCAGTTTTCAAAATATACCAAACGTCCCAAATTCGACACTTGTACCATATTTTGAAGCCAAATTCTGGCTCTCTGCACGTATTCGCAGTTTGAAA
This sequence comes from Procambarus clarkii, assembly GCF_040958095.1. Classification (NCBI taxonomy): domain Eukaryota; kingdom Metazoa; phylum Arthropoda; class Malacostraca; order Decapoda; family Cambaridae; genus Procambarus; species Procambarus clarkii. Next base: position 556,160 of record NC_091201.1, read on the forward strand.
TTATGACTTTTTATACCGAAATTATGCCAGTTACTGAAAGCAGCGATGGATCACATTTTGCCCAAGCCCTCCCTGCAGTTTTCCAAATTTCCGAAACGTCCCAAATTCGACTCTTGAGCCATATTTTAGCGCCAAATTCTGTCTCTCTGCACGTATTCGCAGTTTGAAATTACGAATTTTTATACCAAAATATGCCAATTACTGAACGCGCCGATGAGTCACATTTTGCCCAAACCCTCCCTGCAGTTTTTGAAATATCCCAAACATCCCAAATTCGACGCTTGGGTCATATTAAGGAACCAAATTCTGGCTCTCTACATGTATTCGCAGTTTGAAATTACGAATTTTATACCGAAAATATGCCAATTACTGAGAGCGGCGATGGGTCACAGTTTGCCCAAACCCACCTTGCAGTTTTGAAATTATCCCAAACATCCCAAATTCGACGCTTGAGCCATATTTTGGCGCCAAATTCTGGCTCTCTGCACGTATTCGCAGTTTAAAATTGCGACTTTTTATACCGAAAATATGCCAATTACTGAACGCGCCGATGAGTCACATTCTGCCCAAATCCTCCCTGCAGTTTTCAAAATATCTCAAACATCCCAAATTCGACTATTGAGCCATATTTTGGAGCAAAACTCTGGTTCTGTGCACGTATTCGCAGTTTGAAATTACGAATTTTTATACCGAATATATGCCAATTACTGGGATCAGCGATGGGTCACATTTTGCCCAAATCCCTCTGCAGTTTTCGAAATATCCCAAACATCCCAAATACAACCCTTGAGGAATTTTTTGGAGCCAATTTCTGGCTCTCTGCACGTATTCGCAGTTTGAAATTACGACTTTTTATACCGAAAATATGCCAGTTACTGAAAGCGGGATGGGTCACATTTTGCCCAAGTCCTCTCTGCAGTTTTCAAAATATCACAAACATCCCAAATTCGACGCTTGAACCATATTTTTTAGCCAAACTCTGGCTCTTTGCACGTATTCGCAGTTTGAAATTACGAATTTTATACCGAAAATATGCCAATTACTGAGAGCGGCGATGGGTCACAGTTTGCCCAAGCCCTCTCTGCAGTTTTCAAAATATCACAAACATCCCAAATTCGACCCTTGAGCAATATTATGGAGCCAAATTCTGGCTCTCTGCACGTATTCGCAGTTTGAAATTACGACTTTTTATACCGAAAATATACCAATTACTGAAAGCCGCGATGGGTCACATTTTGCCCAAACCCCTCTCCAGTTTTCGAAAAATCAAAAACATCCCAAATACGACCCTTGAAGAATATTTTGGAGCCAATTTCTGGCTCTCTGCACGTATTCGCAGTATGAAATTACCACTTTTTATACCGAAAATATGCCAGTTACTGAAAGCAGCGATGGATCACATTTTGCCCAAGCCCTCTTTGCAGTTTTCAAAATATCCCAAACATCCCAAATTCGACGCTTGAACCATATTTTGTAGCCAAATTCTGGCTCTTTGCACGTATTCGCAGTTTGAAATTACGACTTTTTATACCGAAAATATGCCAATTACTGAACGCGCCGATGAGTCACATTTTGCCCAAACCCTCCCTGCAGTTTTCAAAATATCCCAAACATCCCAAATTCGACTATTGAGCAATATTTTGGAGCCAAATTCTCGCTCTCTGCACGTATTCGCAGTTTGAAATAACGACTTTTTATACCGAATATATGCCAATTACTGGGATCAGCGAAGGGTTACATTTTGCCCAAACCCTCCCTGCAGTTTTAAAAATATCACAAACATCCCAAATTCGACGCTTGAACCATATTTTGGAGCCAAATTCTGGCTTTCTGCACGTATTTGCAGTTTGATATTACGACTACAGACTACTATAGAATACAGAAAAAATGCCAATTACTGAAAGCGGCGATGGATCACATTTTGCCCAAACCTTCTCTGCAGATTTCAAAATAACCCAAACGTCTCAAATTTGACGCTTGAGCCATATTTTGGAGCCAAATTCTAGCTCTCGGCACGTTTTCTCAGTTTGAAATTACGAATTTTATACCGAAAATATGCCAATTACTGAAAGCGGCGATGGGTCACAGTTTGCCCAAATTCACCCTGCAGTTTTGAAAATATCTGAAACATCCCAAATTCAACTCTTGAGCCATATTTTGGAACCAAACTCTGGCTCTTTGCACGTATTCGCAGTTTGAAATTACGACTTTTTATAACGAATATATGCCAATTACTGGGATCAGCGATGGGTCACATTTTGCCCAAACCCTCCCTGAGGTTTTAAAAATATCACAAACATCCCAAATTCGACGCTTGAATCATATTTTGTAGCCAAATTCTGGCTCTTTGCACGTATTTGCAGTTTGATATTACGACTTTTCATACCGACAATATGCCAAATACTGAAAGCAGCGACGAGTCACATTTTGCCCAAACCCCGCCTGCAGTTTTCAAAATATCCCAAACATCCCAAATTCGACCCTTGAGCCAAATTTTGGCTCTCTGCACGTATTCGCAGTTTGAAATAACGACTTTTTATACACAAATATACCAATTACTGAACGCGCTGATGAGTCAAATTTTGCCCAAACCCTACCTGCAGTTTTTAAAATATCCCAAACATCCCAAATTCGACTATTGAGCAATATTTTGGTGACAAATTCTGTCTTTCTGCACGTATTCGCAGTTTGAAATTACGACTTTTTATACCAAATATATGCCAATTACTGGGATCAGCGATGGGTCACATTTTGCACAAACCCTCCTTGCAGTTTTCAAATTATCCCAAAACATCCTAAATTCGACGCTTGAACCATATTTTGGAGCCAAATTCTGGCTCTCTGCACGTATTCGCAATTTGATATTACAACTTTTTATACAGAAAAAATGTCAATTACTGAAAGCGGCGATGGATCACACTTTGCCCAAACCCCTCTGCAGTATTCGAAATATCAAAAACATCCCAAATACGACCCTTGAAGAATATTTTGGAGCCAATTTCTGGCTCTCTGCACGTTTTCGCAGTATGGATAAACGACTTTTTATACCGAAAATATGCCAGTTACTGAAAGCGGCGATGGATCACATTTTGCCCAAGCCCTCTTTGCAGTTTTCCAAATATCCCAAACGTCCCAAATTCGCCGCTTGAGCCATATTTTGGAGCAAAATTCTGGCTCCCGGCATGTTTTCGCAGTTTGAAATTAAGAATTTTATACCGAAAATATGCCAATTACTGAGAGCGGCGATGGGTCACAGTTTGCCCAAATTCACCCTGCAGTTTTGAAAATATCTCAAACATCCCAAATTCGACTCTTGAGCCATATTTTGGAGCCAAATTCTGGCTCTCTGCACGTATTCGCAGCTTGAAATTACGACTTTTTATACCGAATATATGCCAATTACTGGGATCAGCGATGGGTCACATTTTGCCCAAATCCTCCCTGCAGTTTTAAAAATATCACAAACATCCCAAATTCGACGCTTGAACCATATTTTGGAGCCAAATTCTGGCTCTCTGCACGTATTCATAGCTTGATATTACGACTTTTTATACAGAAAAAATACCAATTACTGAAAGGGGCGATGGGTCACATTTTTCCCAAACCCCTCTGCAGTTTTCAAAATATATCAAACATCCCAAATTCGACGCTTGGGCCATATTAAGGAGCCAAATTCTGGCTCTTTGCATGTATTTGCAGTTTGAAATTACGAATTTTATACCGAAAATATGCCAGTTACTGAAAGCAGCGATGGATCACATTTTGCCCAAGCCCTCCCTGTAGTTTTCCAAATTTTCCAAACGTCCCAAATTCGACTCTTGAGCCATATTTTGGCGCCAAATTCTGTCTCTCTGCACGTATTCGCAGTTTGAAATTACGAATTTTTATACCAAAATATGCCAATTACTGAACGCGCCGATGAGTCACATTTTGCCCAAACCCTCCCTGCAGTTTTTAAAATATCCCAAACATCCCAAATTCGACGCTTGGGTCATATTAAGGAACCAAATTCTGGCTCTCTACATGTATTCGCAGTTTGAAATTACGAATTTTATACCGAAAATATGCCAATTACTGAGAGCGGCGATGGGTCACAGTTTGCCCAAACCCACCTTGCAGTTTTGAAATTATCCCAAACATCCCAAATTCGACGCTTGAGCCATATTTTGGCGCCAAATTCTGGCTCTCTGCACGTATTCGCAGTTTGAAATTACGACTTTTTATACCGAAAATATGCCAATTACTGAACGCGCCGATGAGTCACATTCTGCCCAAATCCTCCCTGCAGTTTTCAAAATATCCCAAACATCCCAAATTCGACTATTGAGCCATATTTTGGAACAAAACTCTGGTTCTCTGCACGTATTCGCAGTTTGAAATTACGAATTTTTATACCGAATATATGCCAATTACTGGGATCAGCGAGGGGTCACATTTTGCCCAAATCCCTCTCTGCAGTTTTCAAAATATCACAAACATCCCAAATTCGACGCTTGAACCATATTTTGTAGCCAAACTCTGACTTTTCAAAATATCTCAAACATCCCAAATTCGACTATTGAGCCATATTTTGGAACAAAACTCTGGTTCTCTGCACGTGTTCGCAGTTTGAAATTACGAATTTTTATACCGAATATATGCCAGTTACTGGGATCAGCGATGGGTCACATTTTGCCCAAATCCCTCTGCAGTTTTCGAAATATCCCAAACATCCCAAATACAACCCTTGAGGAATTTTTTGGAGCCAATTTCTGGCTCTCTGCGCGTATTCGCAGTATGAAATTCCGACTTTTTATACCGAAAATATGCCAGTTACTGAAAGCGGCGATGGATCACATTTTGCCCAAGCCCTCTCTGCAGTTTTCAAAATATCATTTTTCCCCCTTTTTCTTTATTTATTTAAACAAAATATCATCGAATTAGGCAATATTTTGCCGTTTTTCCACGTTTTTGTGAATTTTCAGTTTATTGTTATTAATTTATTATATATACGATAAAAATGATATATTTAAATAAATAAAATTTACTATTTTTAAGTAAATAAATATTTAAAATTTATTTATTTAAAATATTTAAATTATTTAAATAAACAAATAAAATATATAAAATTTTTATATATAAATATAATTTTTAAAATTTTTTATATATATTTATATATATATATATATATATATATATATTTATTTAATATATTTATATATATTAAAATATATATATATTTATTTATATTTTTATATAAAATATATATATATATATATATATATTTATATATATATAAATATATATATATATTTATATATATATTTATATATTTATATATTTATATATATATATTATATATTTATATATATAAAAATATATATTTTTATATATTTATATTTATTTTATATATATGTATATATATGTATATTTAAATATTGATCTGTATGGATATGGACCCTGTGGGTCCAGGAGGCCATCTGTGTCCCCTCAGATGGTCTCCCTTATCACAGTTTGTGTCTATGGGTGTGTGAGTGTGAGTGACTGTGAGTGTCCGGGTGAGTGTGGGTGTCCCTGTGAGTGTCCGGATGATTATGTGTCCGGTTACATCTGTGGTTTCAGGAGGCCATCTGTGTCCCCTCAGATGGTCTCCCTTATCACAGTCTATGGATGTGTGTGTGTGAGTGTCCCTGTGAATGTTCGGATAAGGGTGTGTGTGTGTGTGTGTGTGTGTGTGTGTGTGTGTGAGTGTCCGGATTTATGTGAGGTTTGGTTCCAGGAACCATTTGTGTCCCTCCTCCCCCAAATCTCCTCCCTTATTCCCACCGTGGGTTCGAATCCCAGGTGATTAGACCTACCCTAAGTCTATGGATCCAAGGTAACCATCCGTGGGCCCAACGGATTTCACCCCTTCCCCACTTTCCTAGGGCCAGGCCAATTCCAGCTATCCAGGGAACCTGTCGAAACAGAGGCAGCTACAGGAGGGGACACACAAATATTTGTGCCCTGCAGTTACACAGCCGTTCCGACAGGCTCGATCGCAATCTATCCAAATGAGAACACGTTCTCCTCCGACTAGACCACGCTGGAGTCGTTGTATGTTTAAAATTTGGTTCCTTTATTTATAGTTAGTATTTTTGGTGTATTAATTGATTTGTTTTATATTTTTAATGACTTAGGTAGAGTGATTTAGGGAGTGGGGGGAGGTGGGGGGGGGGAGGTTGTAGCGTGTGTAGTAGATTATACGAGATCGTGGTTAGTTAATATTTATCTAGTTGTGTTCACCTAGTTGTTCTTGCGAGGGTTGAACTCTGCTCTTTCGGCCGCCTCTCAACTGTGAATCAATCAATTTTTACTAGCTAATAAAAAAAAATTCCACATACACACACCCAGGAAGCAGCCCGTAACAGGTGTCTAATGCCCAAGTACCTATGTACTGCTAGGTAAGAGGAGCATCAGAATGAATGAAACTCTGCTGACTTTCGTTTGCGCCATCACCGGGGGATCGAACTTTGACCCTAGGATTACGAGTCGAGAGCGCTGTCCACTCAGCTATAAAGCCCTCTAGTGTGTTTATTGGTGCAAAGGATAATTTGGGCGAGGTTAATGGAAAGGAATGAAGTTTGGTGGCCTTGAAGGCGCTGGAAGAGGGTTGCCAGTTATGAATTTAAATTATAAATTGATTAAGATAGGATATATATGTTAAAGACGTTGTGAGAGATAGTAAGAAAAGTGTTTCTGACTGAGGTTAGGTACTGTGTGATTGACTTGTATGTTAGGAAAAAGAATATTTATCAGAAACATAGATGTTCTTTAGAAATGTTTGTTTGCAAATAGTTGCAAATTATTGGGTAAAAAGCCAATGGTTACCGTACCTTGAACAAACACACGTGAGCACAATTAGTCGACGGGGGTCAGAGAGTGAGAGTGAACAGCGAAACAGTAACAAAAAATGTGACAATAATGGGAAACTATGTCATTCAAACGTATACATGTTAACCATATAAATTACAGTAACACTAAACGCGCGCATACGTACATATGTCAATCAATTTACATAAATAAACATTCACTAATATGTACCTTTAAAATGGACAAATACAGATAATTACCGTACACATGTCAGTTTAATTACAGGTACACATAAACACATATAGTTCACGTGTCTGTCGGTCATGACAATAGTACACACGATTGACGGATAGACGGATGCATAGATGAGTTGATGAACGGAAAGACAGATGACTTTATGGATGGATAGAAAGATGAGTTGATGGACGGATACATGGATAGATAGATGTATATAATGATAAATGGTTGGTTTAATGGGAAGATAGATTGATGGATTGACAGATATAAGTAGATAGATAGATGGATACATTGATGGATACTTTTGTGCTAGGTTAACAGTCGAATCAGGTTAAAGAATATCTTTCGATTTGCTATTGCATCAACCGGGATTCGATCGGGGACCATTAGGATTATAACCATCGAACTCTCTCCATTTAGACGCTAGGCCTCCAGTTTGTGTGTGTGTGTGTGTGTGTGTGTGTGTGTGTGTGTGTGTGTGTGTGTGTGTGTGTGTGTGTGTGTGTATGTGTGTGTGTGTGTGTGTGTTTGTGTGTGTGTTAGTTAGAGAGAAATAGATGTAGTAGATATAAAAGAGGATAAATACATTTATTTGATAGGCGGGGTCCAAGAGCTAATAACTCGATTCTGCAGATACATATAGTAAATATAAGGATAAAACACACATACACACACACACACACACACACACACACACACACACACACACACACACACACACACACACACACACACACACACACACACACACACACGCACACACACACACACACACACACACACACACACACGCACACACACACACTCTGTATAGAAAACCCCCCTTTCCTTCCTGTCCTCCCGCCCCGTTCACCCCATTCCCTCTCTGTCCTTCCCTCTTCACTTGACCCTCCACTCCCCATCCCAGGATCCTCTGCAACCCTGGTATCCACCTCACAAATCCTCACACCCATGGCACAGCTTCCTCCACCAGCAGAACATTCACCAAGGAGGAGATTTGAGAAGGGACAGAAGAAAGTGAGCCTCAAGGCAATGTACACTAACATAGACGGTATTACAAATAAAGCAAATGAACTTGGAGAATGGGTACTAGAGGAAAACCCAGACATAATAGCTCTCACAGAAACAAAGCTGACGAAACCAATAACAAATGCAGTGTTCCCACAGGACTATTATGTTATGAGGAAAGAGAGAGAAGGACGAGGTGGGGGTGGTGTAGCTCTGCTGGTAAGAAAAGGCTAGGATTTCGAGGAGTTGGTTGTTCAGGGATATGAAGGTTTCAGTGACTACATAATAGGAACAATAACAACTGGAGGACAAAAAATTATAGTCGTAGTCATATATAATCCACCACCAAATGACAAAAGACCCAGACAGGAATATGATAGAATTTATATGGCCACCATTAACATAATGGAGAGAGCAGCTTCTGTTGCTAGCAGGAATGGATCTGGACTACTAATCATGGGAGACTTCAACCATGGGAAGATAGATTGGGAGAACAGAGACCCGCATGGAGGACCAGAAACATGGAGAGCTAAGCTGCTGGACGTGGCAACAAGAAACTTTCTAAGCCAGCACGTCAAGGATCCAACAAGAATGAGAGGAGAGGATGAACCAGCAATGCTTGATCTGATATTTACCCTAAATGAGTGGGATATAAAGGAAGTCAAGATGGAAGCGCCCTTGGGAATGAGTGATCACAGTGTTTTGAACTTTGAGTACCTGGTAGAGCTAGGAATTATCCCCCCCCCCCCCAAAAAAAAAAAAGAATTAGGAAACAAAAGGCTGGCATACCGAAAGGGAAATTATGAGGAGATGAGAAGCTTTCTAAGGGAAATACCTTGGGACACAGACCTCAGAGCTAAGTCTGTACAAGATATGATAGACTATGTCACCCAAAAGTGTCAGGAGGCAGTAAGCAGATACATCCCGGCCCAAAAGGAAATTTCCGAGAAGCAAAAGAAGAATCCATGGTATAATAGGGCATGTATGGAAGCAAAGGTACTGAACAAAAGGGCGTGGAGGAACTTCCGGAATAACAGAACACCAGAAAGCAGAGAGAGATACCAGAGAACCAGGAATGAGTATGTCAGGGTGAGAAGAGAAGCAGAGAAAAGTTATGAAAATGATATAGCAAACAAAGCCAAGACCGAACCAAAGCTACTCCACAGTCATATCAGAAGGAAAACAACAGTGAAAGAACAGGTAGTGAAACTTAGAACAGGCGAGGACAGGTATACAAAGAATGACAAAGAGGTGTGTGATGAACTCAACAAGAGGTTCCAAGAGGTCTTCACAACAGAACAAGGTGAGGTCACTGTGCTAGGAGAAAGGGAAGTAAACAAGGCGGCCTTGGAAGAGTTTGAAATTACGAGAGAGGAGGTCAAGTGACACCTGCTGGACCTGGATGTTAGAAAGGCTCTTAGTCCAGACGGGATCTCGCCATGGGTACTGAAAGAGTGTGCAGAGGCACTTTGCTTGCCACTCTCCATAGTGTATAGTAGGTCACTGGAGACGGGAGACCTACCAGAAATATGGAAGACGGCGAATGTGGTCCCAATATACAAAAAGGGCGACAGGCAAGAGGCACTGAACTACAGGCCAGTGTCCTTAACTTGTATACCATGCAAAGTGATGGAGAAGATCGTGAGAAAAAACCTGGTAGCACATCTGGAGAGAAGGGACTTCGTGACAAATCGACAACATGGGTTCAGGGAGGGTAAATCTTGCCCTGACTGGCTTAACAGAATTCTATGACCAGGTAACACAGATTAAGCAAGAAAGAGAGGGCTGGGCGGACTGCATTTTCTTGCATTGTCGGAAAGCCTTTGACACAGTACCGAATAAGAGGCTGGTACATAAGCTGGAGAGACAGGCAGGTGTAGCTGGTAAGGTGCTCCAGTGGATAAGGGAGTACCTAAGCAATAGGAAGTAGAGAGTTACAGTGAGGGGTGAGACCTACGATTGGCGTGAACTCACCAGTGGAGTCCCACAGGGCTCTGTACTCGGTCCTATCTTGTTTCTGATATATGTAAATGATCTCTCGGAGGGTATAGATTCATTTCTCTCAATGTTTGCGGACGATGCCAAAATTATTAAAAGGATTAAGACAGAAGAGGACTGTTTGAGGCTTCAAGAAGACCTAGACAAACTGCAAGAATGGTCGAACAAGTGGTTGTTAGAGTTTAACCCAACCAAATGTAATATAATGAAGATAGGTACAGGGAGCAGGAGGCCAAATACAAGGTATTATCTGGGAGAGGAAATTCTTCAGGAGTCAGAGAAAGAAAAAGACTTGGGAGTTGATATCACGCCAGACCTGTCTCCTGCAGCGCATATCAAGAGGATAACATCAGCTGCATATGCCAGGCTGGCCAACATACGAACGGCATTCGGAAATTTGTGTAAAGAATCATTCAGAACTTTGTATACCACATATGTCAGGCCAATCCTGGAGTATGCAGCCCCAGCATGGAGTCCGTATCTAGTCAAGGATAAGACTAAACTGGAAAAGGTTCAAAGATTTGCCACCAGATTAGTACCCGAGCTGAGAGGTATGAGCTACGAGGAGAGACTACGGGAATTAAACCTCACTTCGCTGGAAGACAGAAGAGTTAGGGGGGACATGATCACCACATTCAAGATTCTCAAGGGAATTGATAGGGTAGATAAAGACAGGCTATTTAACACAAGGGGCACACGCACAAGGGGACACAGGTGGAAACTGAGCGCCCAAATGAGCCACAGATATATTAGAAAGAACTTTTTTAGTGTCAGAGTGGTTGACAAATGGAATGCATTAGGAAGTGATGTGGTGGAGGCTGACTCCATGCACAGTTTCAAGTGTAGATATGATATAGCCCAATAGGCTCAGGAATCTGTACACCTGTTGAATGACGGTTGAGAGGCGGGACCAAAGAGCCAAAGCTCAACCCCCGCAAGCACAACTAGGTGAGTACAACTAGGTGAGTACACACACACACACACACACACACACACACACACACACACACAGAGGCGGGACCAAAGAGCCAGAGCTCAACCCCCGCAAGCACAACTAGGTGAGTACAACTAGGTGAGTACACACACACACACACACACACACACACACACACACACACACACACACACACACACACACACACACACACACACACACACACACACACACACACACACACACACACACACTAGTTGATAATGGACTGTTTGTGTTCGTATCCATGTGTACTATTGCCATGACCGACAGACACGTGAAGCTATATGTGTTTATGTGTACCTGTAATTAAACTGACATGTGTACGGTAATTATCTGTATGTGTCCATTTTAAAGATACATATTAGTGAATGTTTATTTATGTAAATTGATTGACATATGTACGTATGCGCGCGTTTAGTGTTACTGTAATTTATATGGTTAACATGTATACGTTTGAATGACATAGTTTCCCATTATTGTCACATTTTTTGGAACCTTTGTGTGTGTGTGTGTGTGTGGGTACTCACCTAGTTGTACTCACCTAATTGTGTTTGAGGGGGTTGAGCTCTGGCTCTTTGGTCCCGCCTCTCAACCGTCAATCTACTGGTGTACAGGTTCCTGAGCCTATTGGGCTCTATCATATCTACATTTGAAACTGTGTATGGAGTCAGCCTCCACCACATCACTTCCTAATGCATTCCATTTGTCAACCACTCTGACACTAAAAAAGTTCTTTCTAATAACTCTGTGACTCATTTGAGTCACAGAGTCACTTACCTTTGATGGTAGGACCCTTCCACCGTCTCATTCTTGCTGGTGCCAGGTGCTCCATCCAGGAGTACATTCCCTCTCTTCGACTCTGTAGTAAGTGCTGGAGGTTTGGGCATGGTGCCCTCCGCTGCTCTGGAACTCACTCACTCTCTCCTTTGTATGGGGGCGAAGGTCACTCTAAGTCAGAGTGCACTTCTCCCCAGGCTCGCTGCCTCAACTGCGGTGAGGCCCATCCTACCTTCTCCCGTGCGTGTATACATTACAAGCTTGAGGCGGCCGTCCTCAACTTGAAGCACCGGGAGCGTTTATCTTTTCCCAAGGTGAGGCACCAGGTTTACCGGGTCCCGCCTTTTGCTAACGTCTCTTATGCTCGCGTGTTGCGCTCTTCCTCTCCTCATCCTTCCCACCTTCCTCAGACTCGAAACCGTTTCCAGGCCTTGGACCCTGATACGCCCTCCGCTCCCTTCTCTGTTCCATTGAGTTATGTCCCGAAGGGTCCCCCTCTTGGTCTTCTGTCTGAGGTTCCCCTTCTTCCTGCCCGATCTGTCATGTCTCCTGTGTCTTCTTCCTCGTCTCCCTCCGATCCCCCTTCCCATCTTTCTCCGTCTATTGGCTCTCCACACCGCCTGTCGGTAAGGGCTGATGTCCATCGCTCTCCCAACGGCCGTCATGTATGCTTTCGTTCAGCTTCTCCTGTTGAGATGCTGGAATCCGTTGCCCAGTACGTATTTGCTGGGACACATGTCTCTTTGAGTCAGAAGCTTAAGCCTGGCTCCTCTCCATCCTCCTCCCCGGCGGGTAAAAAGGCTTTGCTTTCTTCCTCGTCCCCTATGTCTGACTCTCTCGCTCCGTCCTCTCCCGTTTCGGTGGTTATGCTCCCTGTTCCTGCCATGGAGGTCTCTTTGGTCCCCGCTTCCCTCTTGGTTGGTGCCCTTGCTGAAGTGCATCCCCTTGTTACTGTCCCTCCTGTTTCTGTTCTTGACCCTCGGTTATCCCCCCCTCTTCCTCCTCCGGACCCTGCTCGTCCGCCTCTGGTCGGTCCTCTAACTACTTTGCCTCCTTTCCTCAGTTTACCCATGGCCCCTAACCCTGGCTTCACTGATCCTGAGCTTCTTTGACGTGATGTGCTCCCTTTTTGCCTTTGTTTCTTCGTTGTTCTTTGATGCTGTCCTTCCTCTTCTTGTCGATGTCTATTCTTCAATGGAATGTTCGTGGTAATTACGCCAATTTCCTCGAACTCCAGCTTCCTATTTTGCAGTTTTCGCCCCTTTGTGTCTGTCTCCAGGAGCCGATGCTTGGTGTTCGTCCTGGTCGCTTTCGTGGCTATTCCTTTCTTCACCCCCCCCCCCCCCAAGCCGTTGCTGGGGCTCCTAACTCTGCTGCTCTCTTGATTCGCTCGGATGTTTCCTTTGTCCCCTTACTTTTTCCTTCAGTATTATGGTAAAATACCGAACGGTATTTCTAAAATACCTTCGGTATTATGGTAAAATAGTGACTTTTTCACGTTAATCATGTAGTTTCATATTACGTAAATATATTCATTTTTACCAATATTTCGATACTATTTCATGTAGTATCACGATATGTGATTTGGCCTTCAGATCTCAGAATTTCGCATAATATTGCATTTAAAGCAAGTTTTCTTGCATTTTGTTTCGTACGAAAAATCATCGAATTTAGCAATATTTTGACGTTTATCATCCCCTTTTCCTTTATGTAATTTAAACAAAATATCATAGAATTAGGCAATATTTTGCCGTTTTTCCACGTTTTTGTGAATTTTCAGTTTATGGGTATTTATTCATTATATATACGATAAAAATGATGCAAACACATAATTGATTAGATAATAACCTTAAATACTTCATTTTCAATCAACTATTTGTTTCTCGTTAAAATACTGAGTAAGATATTGAAAATGGGAGAAGTTCTGTTTTTATTGCATATATCGACGTTTCAGCTGGAATAGAGATGTTTTCGTGTACATCTTCCATCGGTAATATAAACGGAAAATCAGGAACATTTTAGTTAATTCTATTGAAAACACATTGATTTTTATCGTTTGTATTGGAATCAACATTGTCAAATGTCTTTTCTTGGATCTAAATAATACGAAACTTCGCCCTATGATTTGAAGTTAAAATCCTCAAATATGGTTAAATAGTGATTTTTTTCACGTTTTTCCTGTAGCTTGATATTACGTAAATATATTCATTTTTACCAATATTTCGATACTATTTCATGTAGTATCACGATATGTGATTTGGCCTTCAAATCTCAGAATTTTGCATTATATTGCATTTTAAGCAAGTTTTCTTGCATTTTGTTTCGTACGAAAAATCATCGAATTTAGCAATATTTTGACGTTTATCATCTCTTTTTCCTTTATGTGATTTAAACAAAATATCATCGAATTAGGCAGTATTTTGCCGTTTTTCCACGTTTTTGTGAATTTTCAGTCTATGGGTATTAATTCATTATATATACGATAAAAATGATGCAAACACATAATTGATTAGATAATAACCTTAAATACTTCATTTTCAATCATCTATTTGTTTCTCGTTAAAATACTGAGTAAGATATTGAAAAGGGGAGAAGTTCGGTTTTTATTGCATATATCGACGTTTCAGCGAATACGTGCAGAGAGCGAGAATTTGGCTCCAAAATATTGCTCAAGCGTCAAAGTTGGGATGTTTGGGATATTTTGAAAACTGCAGAGAGGGTTTGGGCAAAAAGTGTCTCATCGGCGCGTTCAGTAATTGGCATATTTTGGTATAAAAAGTCGTAATTTCAAACTGCGAATACGTGCAGAGAGCCAGAATTTGGCTCTAAAATATGGCTCAAGGGTCGAGTTTGGGATGTTGGGGATATTTTGATAACTGCAGGGTGGGTTTGGGGAAACAGTGACCCATCGCTGCTCTCAGTAATGGGCATATTTTCGGTATAATATTCGTAATTTCAAACTGCGAATACATGCAGAGAGCCAGAATTTGGCTCCTTAATATGGCCCAAGCGTCGAATTTGGGATGTTTGGGATATTTTGAAAACTGCAGAGGGGTTTGGGCAAAATGTGACCCATCGCCGCTTTCAGTAATTGGTATTTTTTCTGTATAAAAAGTCGTAATATCAAACTGCGAATACGTGAAAGAGCCAGAATTTGGCTACAAAATATGGTTCAAGCGTCGAATTTGGGACGTTTGTGGTATTTTTAAAACTGCAGGGAGGGTTTGGGCAAAATGTGAAAGATCGCTGATCCCAGTAATTGGCATATATTCGGTATAAAAAGTCGCAATTTCAAACTGCGAATACGTGCAGAGAGCCAGAGTTTGGTTCCAAAATATGGCTCAGAACTCAAATTTGAGATGTTTGAGATATTTTCAAAACTGCAGGGTGAATTTGGGCAAACTGTGACCCATCGCCGCTCTCAGTAATTGGCATATTTTCGGTATAAAATTCGTAATTTCAAACTGCGAATACGTGCAAAGAGCCAGAGTTTGGCTACAAAATATGGTTCAAGCGTCGAATTTTTGATGTTTGTGATATTTTGAAAACTGCAGAGAGGGCTTGGGCAAAATGTGATACATCGCCGCTCTCAGTAACTGGCATGTTTTCGGTATAAAAAGTCGTAATTTCATACTACGAATACGTGCAGAGAGCCAGAAATTGGCTCCAAAAAATTCCTCAAGGGTTGTATTTGGGATGTTTGGGATATTTCGAAAACTGCAGAGGGGTTTGGGCAAAATGTGTCCCATCGCTGATCCCAGTAATTGGCATATATTCGGTATAAAAATTCGTAATTTCAAACTGCGAACACGTGCAGAGAGCCAGAATTTGGCTCCAAATTATGGTTCAATAGTCGAATTTGGGATGTTTTGGATATTTTCAAAACTGCAGGGAGGGTTTGGGCAAACTGTGACATATCGCTGCTCTTAGTAAATGAATATTTTCGGTATAAAATTCGTAATTTCAAACTGCGAATACGTGCAGAGAGCCAGAATTTGGCTCCAAAATATGGCTCAAGCGTCGAATTTTGGACGTTTGGGATATTTTGAAAACTGCAGGGAGGGTTTGGGCAAAACGTGATCCATCGCCGCTTTCAGTAATTGGCCTTTTTTCTGTATAAAAAGTCGTAATTTCAAACTGCGAATGCGTGCAGAGAGCCAAAATTTGGCTCCAAATTATGGTTCAAGCGTCGAATTTGGGATGTTTGTGATATTTTTAAAACTGCAGGGAGGGGTTTGGGCAAAATGTAACCCATCGCTGATCCCATTAATTGGCATATATTCGGTATAAAATGTCGTAATTTCAAACTGCGAATACGTGCAGAGAGCGAGAATTTTGCTCCAAAATATTGCTCAAGCGTCAAATTTGGGATGTTTGGGATATTTTGAAAACTGCAGGGAGGGTTAGGGCAAAATGTGACTCATCGGCGCGTTCAGTAATTGGCATATTTTCGGTATAAAATTCGTAATTTCAAATTGCGAAAACGTGCCGAGAGCCAGAATTTGGCTCCAAAATATGGCTCAAGCGTCGAATTTGGGACGTTTGGGATATTTTGAAAACTGCAGGGAGGGCTTGGGCAAAATGTGAACCATCGCCGCTTTCAGTGACTGGCATATTTTCGGTATAAAAAGTCGTTATTTCATACTGCGAATACGTGCAGAGAGCCTGAATTTGGCTTCAAAATATGGTTCAAGCGTCGAATTTGGGATGTTTAGGATATTTTGATAACTGCAGGAAGGGTTTGGGCAAAATGTGATCCATCGCCGCTTTCAGAAATTGGCATTTTTTCTGTATAAAAAGTCGTAATTTCAAACTGCGAATACGTGCAGAGAGCCAGAATTTGGCTCCAAAATATGGTTCAAGAGTCGAATTTGGGATGTTTGTGATATTTTTAAAACTGCAGGGAGGGTTTGGGCAAAATGTAACACATCGCTGATCCCAGTAATTGGCATATATTCGGTATAAAAAGTCGTAATTTCAAACTGCGAATACGTGCAGAGAGCGAGAATTTGGCTCCAAAATATTGCTCAAGGGTCAAATTTGGGATGTTTGGGATATTTTGAAAACTGCAGAGAGGGTTTGGGCAAAATATGACTCATCGGCGCGTTCAGTAATTGGCATATTTTGGTATAAAAAGTCGTAATTTCAAACTCCGAATACGTGCAGAGGGCCAGAATTTGGCTCCAAAATATGGCTCAAGGGTCGAGTTTGGGATGTTGGGGATATTTTGAAAACTGCAGGGGGTGTTTGGGTAAAATGTGACTCATCGCCGCTTTCAGTATTTGGCATATTGTCGGTATAAAAAGTCGTAATTTCAAACTGCGAATACGTGCAAAGAGCCAGAATTTGGCTACAAAATATGGTTCAAGCGTCGAATTTGGGATGTTTGTGATATTTTTTAAAACTGCAGGGAGGGTTTGGGCAAAATGTGACCCATCGCTGATCCCAGTAATTGGCATATATTCGGTATAAAAAGTCGTAATTTCAAACTGCGAATACGTGCAGAGAGCCAGAGTTTGGTTCCAAAATATGGCTCAAGAGTCGAATTTGGGATGTTTGAGATATTTTCAAAACTACAGGGTGAATTTGGGGGAACTGTGACCCATCGCCGCTCTCAGTAATTGGCATATTTTCGGTATAAAATTCGTAATTTCAAACTGCGAAAACGGGCCGAGAGGCCGAATTTGGCTCCAAAATATGGCTCAAGAGTCGAATTTGGGAATTTTGGGATATTTTGAAAACTTCAGAGAGGGCTTGGACAAAATTTGACCCATCGCTGATCCCAGTAATTGGCATATTTTCGGTATAAAAAGTCGTAATTTCATACTGCGAATACGTGCAGTGAGCCAGAAATTGGTTCCAAAAAATTCCTCAAGGGTCGTAATTGGGATGTTTGGGATATTTCGAAAACTGCAGAGGGGTTTGGGCAAAATGTGACCCATCGCTGATCCCAGTAATTGGCATATATTCGGTATAAGAATTCGTAATTTCAAACTGCGAATACGTGCAGAGAGCCAGAGTTTGGCTCTAAAATATGGCTCAATAGTCGAATTTGGGATGTTTGTGATATTTTTAAAACTGCAAGGAGGGTTTGGGCAAAATGTGACACATCGCTGATCCCAGTAATTGGCATATATTCGGTATAGAAATTCGTAATTTCAAACTGCGAATACGTGCAGAGAGCGAGAATTTGGCTCCAAAATATTGCTCAAGGGTCAAATTTGGGATGTTTGGGATATTTTGAAAACTGCAGAGAGGGTTTGGGCAAAAAGTGTCTCATCGGCGCGTTCAGTAATTGGCATATTTTGGTATAAAAAGTCGTAATTTCAAACTGCGAATACGTGCAGAGAGCCAGAATTTGGCTCCAAAATATGGCTCAAGGGTCGAGTTTGGGATGTTGGGGATATTTTGATAACTGCAGGGTGGGTTTGGGGAAACAGTGACCCATCGCTGCTCTCAGTAATGGGCATATTTTCGGTATAATATTCGTAATTTCAAACTGCGAATACATGCAGAGAGCCAGAATTTGGCTCCTTAATATGGCCCAAGCGTCGAATTTGGGATGTTTGGGATATTGTGAAAACTGCAGAGGGGTTTGGGCAAAATGTGACCCATCGCCGCTTTCAGTAATTGGTATTTTTTCTGTATAAAAAGTCGTAATATCAAACTGCGAATACGTGCAAAGAGCCAGAATTTGGCTACAAAATATGGTTCAAGCGTCGAATTTGGGACGTTTGTGGTATTTTTAAAACTGCAGGGAGGGTTTGGGCAAAATGTGAAAGATCGCTGATCCCAGTAATTGGCATATATTCGGTATAAAAAGTCGCAATTTCAAACTGCGAATACGTGCAGAGAGCCAGAGTTTGGTTCCAAAATATGGCTCAGAAGTCAAATTTGGGATGTTTGAGATATTTTCAAAACTGCAGGGTGAATTTGGGCAAACTGTGACCCATCGCCGCTCTCAGTAATTGGCATATTTTCGGTATAAAATTCGTAATTTCAAACTGCGAATACGTGCAAAGAGCCAGAGTTTGGCTACAAAATATGGTTCAAGCGTCGAATTTTTGATGTTTGTGATATTTTGAAAACTGCAGAGAGGGCTTGGGCAAAATGTGATACATCGCCGCTCTCAGTAACTGGCATGTTTTCGGTATAAAAAGTCGTAATTTCATACTACGAATACGTGCAGAGAGCCAGAAATTGGCTCCAAAAAATTCCTCAAGGGTTGTATTTGGGATGTGTGGGATATTTCGAAAACTGCAGAGGGGTTTGGGCAAAATGTGTCCCATCGCTGATCCCAGTAATTGGCATATATTCGGTATAAAAATTCGTAATTTCAAACTGCGAATACGTGCAGAGAGCCAGAATTTGGCTCCAAATTATGGTTCAATAGTCGAATTTGGGATGTTTTGGTTATTTTCAAAACTGCAGGGAGGGTTTGGGCAAACTGTGACATATCGCTGCTCTTGGTAAATGAATATTTTCGGTATAAAATTCGTAATTTCAAACTGCGAATACGTGCAGAGAGCCAGAATTTGGCTCCAAAATATGGCTCAAGCGTCGAATTTTGGACGTTTGGGATATTTTGAAAACTGCAGGGAGGGTTTGGGCAAAACGTGATCCATCGCCGCTTTCAGTAATTGGCCTTTTTTCTGTATAAAAAGTCGTAATTTCAAACGGCGAATACCTGCAGAGAGCCAAGATTTGGCTCCAAAATATGGCTCAAGCGTCGAATTTTGGACGTTTGGGATATTTTGAAAACTGCAGGGAGGGTTTGGGCAAAACGTGATCCATCGCCGCTTTCAGTAATTGGCCTTTTTTCTGTATAAAAAGTCGTAATTTCAAACGGCGAATACCTGCAGAGAGCCAAGATTTGGCTCCAAATTATGGTTCAAGCGTCGAATTTGGGATGTTTGTGATATTTTTAAAACTGCAGGGAGGGGTTTGGGCAAAATGTAACCCATCGCTGATCCCATTAATTGGCATATATTCGGTATAAAATGTCGTAATTTCAAACTGCGAATACGTGCAGAGAGCGAGAATTTTGCTCCAAAATATTGCTCAAGCGTCAAATTTGGGATGTTTGGGATATTTTGAAAACTGCAGGGAGGGTTAGGGCAAAATGTGACTCATCGGCGCGTTCAGTAATTGGCATATTTTCGGTATAAAATTCGTAATTTCAAATTGCGAAAACGTGCCGAGAGCCAGAATTTGGCTCCAAAATATGGCTCAAGCGTCGAATTTGGGACGTTTGGGATATTTTGAAAACTGCAGGGAGGGCTTGGGCAAAATGTGAACCATCGCCGCTTTCAGTGACTGGCATATTTTCGGTATAAAAAGTCGTTATTTCATACTGCGAATACGTGCAGAGAGCCTGAATTTGGCTTCAAAATATGGTTCAAGCGTCGAATTTGGGATGTTTAGGATATTTTGATAACTGCAGGAAGGGTTTGGGCAAAATGTGATCCATCGCCGCTTTCAGAAATTGGCATTTTTTCTGTATAAAAAGTCGTAATTTCAAACTGCGAATACGTGCAGAGAGCCAGAATTTGGCTCCAAAATATGGTTCAAGAGTCGAATTTGGGATGTTTGTGATATTTTTAAAACTGCAGGGAGGGTTTGGGCAAAATGTGACACATCGCTGATCCCAGTAATTGGCATATATTCGGTATAAAAAGTCGTAATTTCAAACTGCGAATACGTGCAGAGAGCGCGAATTTGGCTCCAAAATATTGCTCAAGGGTCAAATTTGGGATGTTTGGGATATTTTGAAAACTGCAGAGAGGGTTTGGGCAAAATATGACTCATCGGCGCGTTCAGTAATTGGCATATTTTGGTATAAAAAGTCGTAATTTCAAACTGCGAATACGTGCAGAGAGCCAGAATTTGGCTCCAAAATATGGCTCAAGGGTCGAGTTTGGGATGTTGGGGATATTTTGAAAACTGCAGGGGGTGTTTGGGTAAAATGTGACTCATCGCCGCTTTCAGTATTTGGCATATTGTCGGTATAAAAAGTCGTAATTTCAAACTGCGAATACGTGCAAAGAGCCAGAATTTGGCTACAAAATATGGTTCAAGCGTCGAATTTGGGATGTTTGTGATATTTTTTAAAACTGCAGGGAGGGTTTGGGCAAAATGTGACCCATCGCTGATCCCAGTAATTGGCATATATTCGGTATAAAAAGTCGTAATTTCAAACTGCGAATACGTGCAGAGAGCCAGAGTTTGGTTCCAAAATATGGCTCAAGAGTCGAATTTGGGATGTTTGAGATATTTTCAAAACTACAGGGTGAATTTGGGGGAACTGTGACCCATCGCCGCTCTCAGTAATTGGCATATTTTCGGTATAAAATTCGTAATTTCAAACTGCGAAAACGGGCCGAGAGGCCGAATTTGGCTCCAAAATATGGCTCAAGAGTCGAATTTGGGAATTTTGGGATATTTTGAAAACTTCAGAAAGGGCTTGGACAAAATTTGACCCATCGCTGATCCCAGTAATTGGCATATTTTAGGTATAAAAAGTCGTAATTTCATACTGCGAATACGTGCAGTGAGCCACAAATTGGCTCCAAAAAATTCCTCAAGGGTCGTAATTGGGATGTTTGGGATATTTCGAAAACTGCAGAGGGGTTTGGGCAAAATGTGACCCATCGCTGATCCCAGTAATTAGCATATATTCGGTATAAAAATTCGTAATTTCAAACTGCGAATACGTGCAGAGAGCCAGAGTTTGGCTCTAAAATATGGCTCAATAGTCGAATTTGGGATGTTTGTGATATTTTTAAAACTGCAAGGAGGGTTTGGGCAAAATGTGACACATCGCTGATCCCAGTAATTGGCATATATTCGGTATAAAAATTCGTAATTTCAAACTGCGAATACGTGCAGAGAGCGAGAATTTGGCTCCAAAATATTGCTCAAGGGTCAAATTTGGGATGTTTGGGATATTTTGAAAACTGCAGAGAGGGTTTAGGCAAAATATGACTCATCGGCGCGTTCAGTAATTGGCATATTTTGGTATAAAAAGTCGTAATTTCATACTGCGAATACGTGCAGAGAGCCAGAATTTGGCTCCAAAATATGGCTCAAGGGTCGAGTTTGGGATGTTGGGGATATTTTGAAAACTGCAGAGAGGGTTTGGGCAAAAAGTGTCTCATCGGCGCGTTCAGTAATTGGCATATTTTGGTATAAAAAGTCGTAATTTCAAACTGCGAATACGTGCAGAGAGCCAGAATTTGGCTCCAAATTATGGTTCAATAGTCGAATTTGGGATGTTTTGGATATTTTCAAAACTGCAGGGAGGGTTTGGGCAAACTGTGACATATCGCTGCTCTTAGTAAATGAATATTTTCGGTATAAAATTCGTAATTTCAAACTGCGAATACGTGCAGAGAGCCAGAATTTGGCTCCAAAATATGGCTCAAGCGTCGAATTTTGGACGTTTGGGATATTTTGAAAACTGCAGGGAGGGTTTGGGCAAAACGTGATCCATCGCCGCTTTCAGTAATTGGCCTTTTTTCTGTATAAAAAGTCGTAATTTCAAACTGCGAATACGTGCAGAGAGCCAAAATTTGGCTCCAAATTATGGTTCAAGCGTCGAATTTGGGATGTTTGTGATATTTTTAAAACTGCAAGGAGGGTTTGGGCAAAATGTGACACATCGCTGATCCCAGTAATTGGCATATATTCGGTATAAAAATTCGTAATTTCAAACTGCGAATACGTGCAGAGAGCGAGAATTTGGCTCCAAAATATTGCTCAAGGGTCAAATTTGGGATGTTGGGGATATTTTGAAAACTGCAGGGGGGGTTTGGGCAAAATGTGACTCATCGCCGCTTTCAGTATTTGGCATATTGTCGGTATAAAAAGTCGTAATTTCAAACTGCGAATACGTGCAAAGAGCCAGAATTTGGCTACAAAATATGGTTCAAGCGTCGAATTTGGGATGTTTGTGATATTTTTTAAAACTGCAGGGAGGGTTTGGGCAAAATGTGACCCATCGCTGATCCCAGTAATTGGCATATATTCGGTATAAAAAGTCGTAATTTCAAACTGCGAATACGTGCAGAGAGCCAGAGTTTTGTTCCAAAATTTGGCTCAAGAGTCGAATTTGGGATGTTAGAGATATTTTCAAAACTACAGGGTGAATTTGGGCGAACTGTGACCCATCGCCGCTCTCAGTAATTGGCATATTTTCGGTATAAAATTCGTAATTTCAAACTGCGAAAACGGGCCGAGAGGCCGAATTTGGCTCCAAAATATGGCTCAAGAGTCGAATTTGGGAATTTTGGGATATTTTGAAAACTTCAGAAAGGGCTTGGACAAAATTTGACCCATCGCTGATCCCAGTAATTGGCATATTTTCGGTATAAAAAGTCGTAATTTCATACTGCGAATACGTGCAGTGAGCCACAAATTGGCTCCAAAAAATTCCTCAAGGGTCGTAATTGGGATGTTTTGGATATTTCGAAAACTGCAGAGGGGTTTGGGCAAAATGTGACCCATCGCTGATCCCAGTAATTGGCATATATTCGGTATAAAAATTCGTAATTTCAAACTGCGAATACGTGCAGAGAGCCAGAGTTTGGCTCTAAAATATGGCTCAATAGTCGAATTTGGGATGTTTGTGATATTTTTAAAACTGCAAAGAGGGTTTGGGCAAAATGTGACACATCGCTGATCCCAGTAATTGGCATATATTCGGTATAAAATGTCGTAATTTCAAACTGCGAATACGTGCAGAGAGCGAGAATTTTGCTCCAAAATATTGCTCAAGCGTCAAATTTGGGATGTTTGGGATATTTTGAAAACTGCAGGGAGGGTTAGGGCAAAATGTGACTCATCGGCGCGTTCAGTAATTGGCATATTTTCGGTATAAAATTCGTAATTTCAAATTGCGAAAACGTGCCGAGAGCCAGAATTTGGCTCCAAAATATGGCTCAAGCGTCTAATTTGGGACGTTTGGGATATTTTGAAAACTGCAGGGAGGGCTTGGGCAAAATGTGAACCATCGCCGCTTTCAGTGACTGGCATATTTTCGGTATAAAAAGTCGTTATTTCATACTGCGAATACGTGCAGAGAGCCTGAATTTGGCTTCAAAATATGGTTCAAGCGTCGAATTTGGGATGTTTAGGATATTTTGATAACTGCAGGAAGGGTTTGGGCAAAATGTGATCCATCGCCGCTTTCAGAAATTGGCATTTTTTCTGTATAAAAAGTCGTAATTTCAAACTGCGAATACGTGCAGAGAGCGAGAATTTGGCTCCAAAATATTGCTCAAGGGTCAAATTTGGGATGTTTGGGATATTTTGAAAACTGCAGAGAGGGTTTGGGCAAAATATGACTCATCGGCGCGTTCAGTAATTGGCATATTTTGGTATAAAAAGTCGTAATTTCAAACTGCGAATACGTGCAGAGGGCCAGAATTTGGCTCCAAAATATGGCTCAAGGGTCGAGTTTGGGATGTTGGGGATATTTTGAAAACTGCAGGGGGTGTTTGGGTAAAATGTGACTCATCGCCGCTTTCAGTATTTGGCATATTGTCGGTATAAAAAGTCGTAATTTCAAACTGCGAATACGTGCAAAGAGCCAGAATTTGGCTACAAAATATGGTTCAAGCGTCGAATTTGGGATGTTTGTGATATTTTTTAAAACTGCAGGGAGGGTTTGGGCAAAATGTGACCCATCGCTGATCCCAGTAATTGGCATATATTCGGTATAAAAAGTCGTAATTTCAAACTGCGAATACGTGCAGAGAGCCAGAGTTTGGTTCCAAAATATGGCTCAAGAGTCGAATTTGGGATGTTTGAGATATTTTCAAAACTACAGGGTGAATTTGGGGGAACTGTGACCCATCGCCGCTCTCAGTAATTGGCATATTTTCGGTATAAAATTCGTAATTTCAAACTGCGAAAACGGGCCGAGAGGCCGAATTTGGCTCCAAAATATGGCTCAAGAGTCGAATTTGGGAATTTTGGGATATTTTGAAAACTTCAGAGAGGGCTTGGACAAAATTTGACCCATCGCTGATCCCAGTAATTGGCATATTTTCGGTATAAAAAGTCGTAATTTCATACTGCGA
Source organism: Procambarus clarkii (assembly GCF_040958095.1). NCBI lineage: Eukaryota > Metazoa > Arthropoda > Malacostraca > Decapoda > Cambaridae > Procambarus > Procambarus clarkii. The sequence continues at coordinate 581,069 of NC_091201.1, forward strand.
ATACGTGCAGTGAGCCAGAAATTGGTTCCAAAAAATTCCTCAAGGGTCGTAATTGGGATGTTTGGGATATTTCGAAAACTGCAGAGGGGTTTGGGCAAAATGTGACCCATCGCTGATCCCAGTAATTGGCATATATTCGGTATAAGAATTCGTAATTTCAAACTGCGAATACGTGCAGAGAGCCAGAGTTTGGCTCTAAAATATGGCTCAATAGTCGAATTTGGGATGTTTGTGATATTTTTAAAACTGCAAGGAGGGTTTGGGCAAAATGTGACACATCGCTGATCCCAGTAATTGGCATATATTCGGTATAGAAATTCGTAATTTCAAACTGCGAATACGTGCAGAGAGCGAGAATTTGGCTCCAAAATATTGCTCAAGGGTCAAATTTGGGATGTTTGGGATATTTTGAAAACTGCAGAGAGGGTTTGGGCAAAAAGTGTCTCATCGGCGCGTTCAGTAATTGGCATATTTTGGTATAAAAAGTCGTAATTTCAAACTGCGAATACGTGCAGAGAGCCAGAATTTGGCTCCAAAATATGGCTCAAGGGTCGAGTTTGGGATGTTGGGGATATTTTGATAACTGCAGGGTGGGTTTGGGGAAACAGTGACCCATCGCTGCTCTCAGTAATGGGCATATTTTCGGTATAATATTCGCAATTTCAAACTGCGAATACATGCAGAGAGCCAGAATTTGGCTCCTTAATATGGCCCAAGCGTCGAATTTGGGATGTTTGGGATATTGTGAAAACTGCAGAGGGGTTTGGGCAAAATGTGACCCATCGCCGCTTTCAGTAATTGGTATTTTTTCTGTATAAAAAGTCGTAATATCAAACTGCGAATACGTGCAAAGAGCCAGAATTTGGCTACAAAATATGGTTCAAGCGTCGAATTTGGGACGTTTGTGGTATTTTTAAAACTGCAGGGAGGGTTTGGGCAAAATGTGAAAGATCGCTGATCCCAGTAATTGGCATATATTCGGTATAAAAAGTCGCAATTTCAAACTGCGAATACGTGCAGAGAGCCAGAGTTTGGTTCCAAAATATGGCTCAGAAGTCAAATTTGGGATGTTTGAGATATTTTCAAAACTGCAGGGTGAATTTGGGCAAACTGTGACCCATCGCCGCTCTCAGTAATTGGCATATTTTCGGTATAAAATTCGTAATTTCAAACTGCGAATACGTGCAAAGAGCCAGAGTTTGGCTACAAAATATGGTTCAAGCGTCGAATTTTTGATGTTTGTGATATTTTGAAAACTGCAGAGAGGGCTTGGGCAAAATGTGATACATCGCCGCTCTCAGTAACTGGCATGTTTTCGGTATAAAAAGTCGTAATTTCATACTACGAATACGTGCAGAGAGCCAGAAATTGGCTCCAAAAAATTCCTCAAGGGTTGTATTTGGGATGTGTGGGATATTTCGAAAACTGCAGAGGGGTTTGGGCAAAATGTGTCCCATCGCTGATCCCAGTAATTGGCATATATTCGGTATAAAAATTCGTAATTTCAAACTGCGAATACGTGCAGAGAGCCAGAATTTGGCTCCAAATTATGGTTCAATAGTCGAATTTGGGATGTTTTGGATATTTTCAAAACTGCAGGGAGGGTTTGGGCAAACTGTGACATATCGCTGCTCTTAGTAAATGAATATTTTCGGTATAAAATTCGTAATTTCAAACTGCGAATACGTGCAGAGAGCCAGAATTTGGCTCCAAAATATGGCTCAAGCGTCGAATTTTGGACGTTTGGGATATTTTGAAAACTGCAGGGAGGGTTTGGGCAAAACGTGATCCATCGCCGCTTTCAGTAATTGGCCTTTTTTCTGTATAAAAAGTCGTAATTTCAAACGGCGAATACCTGCAGAGAGCCAAGATTTGGCTCCAAATTATGGTTCAAGCGTCGAATTTGGGATGTTTGTGATATTTTTAAAACTGCAGGGAGGGGTTTGGGCAAAATGTAACCCATCGCTGATCCCATTAATTGGCATATATTCGGTATAAAATGTCGTAATTTCAAACTGCGAATACGTGCAGAGAGCGAGAATTTTGCTCCAAAATATTGCTCAAGCGTCAAATTTGGGATGTTTGGGATATTTTGAAAACTGCAGGGAGGGTTAGGGCAAAATGTGACTCATCGGCGCGTTCAGTAATTGGCATATTTTCGGTATAAAATTCGTAATTTCAAATTGCGAAAACGTGCCGAGAGCCAGAATTTGGCTCCAAAATATGGCTCATGCGTCGAATTTGGGACATTTGGGATATTTTGAAAACTGCAGGGAGGGCTTGGGCAAAATGTGAACCATCGCCGCTTTCAGTGACTGGCATATTTTCGGTATAAAAAGTCGTTATTTCATACTGCGAATACGTGCAGAGAGCCTGAATTTGGCTTCAAAATATGGTTCAAGCGTCGAATTTGGGATGTTTAGGATATTTTGATAACTGCAGGAAGGGTTTGGGCAAAATGTGATCCATCGCCGCTTTCAGAAATTGGCATTTTTTCTGTATAAAAAGTCGTAATTTCAAACTGCGAATACGTGCAGAGAGCCAGAATTTGGCTCCAAAATATGGTTCAAGAATCGAATTTGGGATGTTTGTGATATTTTTAAAACTGCAGGGAGGGTTTGGGCAAAATGTGACACATCGCTGATCCCAGTAATTGGCATATATTCGGTATAAAAAGTCGTAATTTCAAACTGCGAATACGTGCAGAGAGCGCGAATTTGGCTCCAAAATATTGCTCAAGGGTCAAATTTGGGATGTTTGGGATATTTTGAAAACTGCAGAGAGGGTTTGGGCAAAATATGACTCATCGGCGCGTTCAGTAATTGGCATATTTTGGTATAAAAAGTCGTAATTTCAAACTGCGAATACGTGCAGAGAGCCAGAATTTGGCTCCAAAATATGGCTCAAGGGTCGAGTTTGGGATGTTGGGGATATTTTGAAAACTGCAGGGGGTGTTTGGGTAAAATGTGACTCATCGCCGCTTTCAGTATTTGGCATATTGTCGGTATAAAAAGTCGTAATTTCAAACTGCGAATACGTGCAAAGAGCCAGAATTTGGCTACAAAATATGGTTCAAGCGTCGAATTTGGGATGTTTGTGATATTTTTTAAAACTGCAGGGAGGGTTTGGGCAAAATGTGACCCATCGCTGATCCCAGTAATTGACATATATTCGGTATAAAAAGTCGTAATTTCAAACTGCGAATACGTGCAGAGAGCCAGAGTTTGGTTCCAAAATATGGCTCAAGAGTCGAATTTGGGATGTTTGAGATATTTTCAAAACTACAGGGTGAATTTGGGGGAACTGTGACCCATCGCCGCTCTCAGTAATTGGCATATTTTCGGTATAAAATTCGTAATTTCAAACTGCGAAAACGGGCCGAGAGGCCGAATTTGGCTCCAAAATATGGCTCAAGAGTCGAATTTGGGAATTTTGGGATATTTTGAAAACTTCAGAAAGGGCTTGGACAAAATTTGACCCATCGCTGATCCCAGTAATTGGCATATTTTCGGTATAAAAAGTCGTAATTTCATACTGCGAATACGTGCAGTGAGCCACAAATTGGCTCCAAAAAATTCCTCAAGGGTCGTAATTGGGATGTTTGGGATATTTCGAAAACTGCAGAGGGGTTTGGGCAAAATGTGACCCATCGCTGATCCCAGTAATTGGCATAAATTCGGTATAAAAATTCGTAATTTCAAACTGCGAATACGTGCAGAGAGCCAGAGTTTGGCTCTAAAATATGGCTCAATAGTCGAATTTGGGATGTTTGTGATATTTTTAAAACTGCAAGGAGGGTTTGGGCAAAATGTGACACATCGCTGATCCCAGTAATTGGCATATATTCGGTATAAAAATTCGTAATTTAAACTGCGAATACGTGCAGAGAGCGAGAATTTGGCTCCAAAATATTGCTCAAGGGTCAAATTTGGGATGTTTGGGATATTTTGAAAACTGCAGAGAGGGTTTAGGCAAAATATGACTCATCGGCGCGTTCAGTAATTGGCATATTTTGGTATAAAAAGTCGTAATTTCATACTGCGAATACGTGCAGAGAGCCAGAATTTGGCTCCAAAATATGGCTCAAGGGTCGAGTTTGGGATGTTGGGGATATTTTGAAAACTGCAGAGAGGGTTTGGGCAAAAAGTGTCTCATCGGCGCGTTCAGTAATTGGCATATTTTGGTATAAAAAGTCGTAATTTCAAACTGCGAATACGTGCAGAGAGCCAGAATTTGGCTCCAAATTATGGTTCAATAGTCGAATTTGGGATGTTTTGGATATTTTCAAAACTGCAGGGAGGGTTTGGGCAAACTGTGACATATCGCTGCTCTTAGTAAATGAATATTTTCGGTATAAAATTCGTAATTTCAAACTGCGAATACGTGCAGAGAGCCAGAATTTGGCTCCAAAATATGGCTCAAGCGTCGAATTTTGGACGTTTGGGATATTTTGAAAACTGCAGGGAGGGTTTGGGCAAAACGTGATCCATCGCCGCTTTCAGTAATTGGCCTTTTTTCTGTATAAAAAGTCGTAATTTCAAACTGCGAATACGTGCAGAGAGCCAAAATTTGGCTCCAAATTATGGTTCAAGCGTCGAATTTGGGATGTTTGTGATATTTTTAAAACTGCAAGGAGGGTTTGGGCAAAATGTGACACATCGCTGATCCCAGTAATTGGCATATATTCGGTATAAAAATTCGTAATTTCAAACTGCGAATACGTGCAGAGAGCGAGAATTTGGCTCCAAAATATTGCTCAAGGGTCAAATTTGGGATGTTGGGGATATTTTGAAAACTGCAGGGGGGGTTTGGGCAAAATGTGACTCATCGCCGCTTTCAGTATTTGGCATATTGTCGGTATAAAAAGTCGTAATTTCAAACTGCGAATACGTGCAAAGAGCCAGAATTTGGCTACAAAATATGGTTCAAGCGTCGAATTTGGGATGTTTGTGATATTTTTTAAAACTGCAGGGAGGGTTTGGGCAAAATGTGACCCATCGCTGATCCCAGTAATTGGCATATATTCGGTATAAAAATTCGTAATTTCAAACTGCGAATACGTGCAGAGAGCCAGAGTTTTGTTCCAAAATATGGCTCAAGAGTCGAATTTGGGATGTTAGAGATATTTTCAAAACTACAGGGTGAATTTGGGCGAACTGTGACCCATCGCCGCTCTCAGAAATTGGCATATTTTCGGTATAAAATTCGTAATTTCAAACTGCGAAAACGGGCCGAGAGGCCGAATTTGGCTCCAAAATATGGCACAAGAGTCGAATTTGGGACTTTTGGTTTATTTTGAAAACTTCAGAGAGGGCTTGGGCAAAATGTGACCCATCGCTGATCCCAGTAATTGGCATATATTCGGTATAAAAAGTCGTAATTTCATACTGCGAATACGTGCAGTGAGCCAGAAATTGGCTCCAAAAAATTCCTCAAGGGTCGTAATTGGGATGTTTGGGATATTTCGAAAACTGCAGAGGGGTTTGGGCAAAATGTGACCCATCGCTGATCCCAGTAATTGGCATATATTCGGTATAAAAATTCGTAATTTCAAACTGCGAATACGTGCAGAGAGCGAGAATTTGGCTCCAAAATATTGCTCAAGGGTCAAATTTGGGATGTTTGGGATATTTTGAAAACTGCAGAGAGGGTTTGGGCAAAAAGTGTCTCATCGGCGCGTTCAGTAATTGGCATATTTTGGTATAAAAAGTCGTAATTTCAAACTGCGAATACGTGCAGAGAGCCAGAATTTGGCTCCAAAATATGGCTCAAGGGTCGAGTTTGGGATGTTGGGGATATTTTGATAACTGCAGGGTGGGTTTGGGGAAACAGTGACCCATCGCTGCTCTCAGTAATGGGCATATTTTCGGTATAATATTCGTAATTTCAAACTGCGAATACATGCAGAGAGCCAGAATTTGGCTCCTTAATATGGCCCAAGCGTCGAATTTGGGATGTTTGGGATATTGTGAAAACTGCAGAGGGGTTTGGGCAAAATGTGACCCATCGCCGCTTTCAGTAATTGGTATTTTTTCTGTATAAAAAGTCGTAATATCAAACTGCGAATACGTGCAAAGAGCCAGAATTTGGCTACAAAATATGGTTCAAGCGTCGAATTTGGGACGTTTGTGGTATTTTTAAAACTGCAGGGAGGGTTTGGGCAAAATGTGAAAGATCGCTGATCCCAGTAATTGGCATATATTCGGTATAAAAAGTCGCAATTTCAAACTGCGAATACGTGCAGAGAGCCAGAGTTTGGTTCCAAAATATGGCTCAGAAGTCAAATTTGGGATGTTTGAGATATTTTCAAAACTGCAGGGTGAATTTGGGCAAACTGTGACCCATCGCCGCTCTCAGTAATTGGCATATTTTCGGTATAAAATTCGTAATTTCAAACTGCGAATACGTGCAAAGAGCCAGAGTTTGGCTACAAAATATGGTTCAAGCGTCGAATTTGGGATGTTTGTGATATTTTTTAAAACTGCAGGGAGGGTTTGGGCAAAATGTGACCCATCGCTGATCCCAGTAATTGGCATATATTCGGTATAAAATTCGTAATTTCAAACTGCGAAAACGGGCCGAGAGGCCGAATTTGGCTCCAAAATATGGCTCAAGAGTCGAATTTGGGAATTTTGGGATATTTTGAAAACTTCAGAGAGGGCTTGGACAAAATTTGACCCATCGCTGATCCCAGTAATTGGCATATTTTCGGTATAAAAAGTCGTAATTTCATACTGCGAATACGTGCAGTGAGCCAGAAATTGGCTCCAAAAAATTCCTCAAGGGTCGTAATTGGGATGTTTGGGATATTTCGAAAACTGCAGAGGGGTTTGGGCAAAATGTGACCCATCGCTGATCCCAGTAATTGGCATATATTCGGTATAAAAATTCGTAATTTCAAACTGCGAATACGTGCAGAGAGCCAGAGTTTGGCTCTAAAATATGGCTCAATAGTCGAATTTGGGATGTTTGTGATATTTTTAAAACTGCAAGGAGGGTTTGGGCAAAATGTGACACATCGCTGATCCCAGTAATTGGCATATATTCGGTATAAAAATTCGTAATTTCAAACTGCGAATACGTGCAGAGAGCGAGAATTTGGCTCCAAAATATTGCTCTAGGGTCAAATTTGGGATGTTTGGGATATTTTGAAAACTGCAGAGAGGGTTTGGGCAAAATATGACTCATCGGCGCGTTCAGTAATTGGCATATTTTGGTATAAAAAGTCGTAATTTCAAACTGCGAATACGTGCAGAGAGCCAGAATTTGACTCCAAAATATGGCTCAAGGGTCGAGTTTGGGATGTTGGGGATATTTTGAAAACTGCAGGGGGGGGTTTGGGCAAAATGTGACTCATCGCCGCTTTCAGTATTTGGCATATTGTCGGTATAAAAAGTCGTAATTTCAAACTGCGAATACGTGCAAAGAGCCAGAATTTGGCTACAAAATATGGTTCAAGCGTCGAATTTGGGATGTTTGTGATATTTTTTAAAACTGCAGGGAGGGTTTGGGCAAAATGTAACCCATCGCTGATCCCAGTAATTGGCATATATTCGGTAATAAAAGTCGTAATTTCAAACTGCGAATACGTGCAGAGAGCCAGAGTTTGGTTCCAAAATAAGGCTCAAGAGTCGAATTTGGGATGTTAGAGATATTTTCAAAACTACAGGGTGAATTTGGGCGAACTGTGACCCATCGCCGCTCTCAGTAATTGGCATATTTTCGGTATAAAATTCGTAATTTCAAACTGCGAAAACGGGCCGAGAGGCCGAATTTGGCTCCAAAATATGGCACAAGAGTCGAATTTGGGACTTTTTGGTTATTTTGAAAACTTCAGAGAGGGCTTGGGCAAAATGTGACCCATCGCTGATCCCAGTAATTGGCATATTTTCGGTATAAAAAGTCGTAATTTCATACTGCGAATACGTGCAGTGAGCCAGAAATTGGCTCCAAAAAATTCCTCAAGGGTCGTAATTGGGATGTTTGGGATATTTCGAAAACTGCAGAGGGGTTTGGGCAAAATGTGACCCATCGCTGATCCCAGTAATTGGCATATATTCGGTATAAAAATTCGTAATATCAAACTGCGAATACGTGCAGAGAGCCAGAGTTTGGCTCTAAAATATGGCTCAATAGTCGAATTTGGGATGTTTGGGATAATTTCAAAACTGCAAGGTGGGTTTGGGCAAACTGTGACACTTCGCCGCTCTCAGTAATTGGCATATTTTCGGTATAAAATTCGTAATTTCAAACTGCGAAAACGTGCCGAGAGCTAGAATTTGGCTCCAAAATATGGCTCAAGCGTCAAATTTGAGACGTTTGGGTTATTTTGAAATCTGCAGAGAAGGTTTGGGCAAAATGTGATCCATCGCCGCTTTCAATAATAGGCATTTTTTCTGTATAAAAAGTCGTAATATCAAACTGCAAATACGTGCAGAGAGCCAGAATTTGGCTCCAAAATATGGTTCAAGCGTCGAATTTGGGATGTTTGTGATATTTTTAAAATTGCAGGGAGGGTTTGGGCAAAATGTAACCCTTCGCTGATCCCAGTAATTGGCATATATTCGGTATAAAAAGTCGTTATTTCAAACTGCGAATACGTGCAGAGAGCCAGAATTTGGCTACAAAATATGGTTCAAGCGTCGAATTTGGGATGTTTGGGATATTTTGAAAACTGCAAAGAGGGCTTGGGCAAAATGTGATCCATCGCCGCTTTCAGTAACTGGCATATTTTCGGTATAAAAAGTGGTCATTTCATACTGCGAATACGTTCAGAGAGCCAGAAATTGGCTCCAAAATATTCTTCAAGGGTCGTATTTGGGATGTTTTTGATTTTTCGAAAACTGCAGAGGGGTTTGGGCAAAATGTGACCCATCGCCGCTTTCAGTAATTGGTATATTTTCGGTATAAAAAGTCGTAATTTCAAACTGCGAATACGTGCAGAGAGCCAGAATTTGGCTCCAAAATATGCTTGAAGGGTCGAATTTGGAATGTTTGGAATATTTTGAAAACTGCAGAGAGGGTTTGGGCAAAATGTGATCCATCGCCGCTTTCAGTAATTGGCATTTTTTCTGTATAAAAAGTCGTAATATCAAACAGCGAATACGTGCAGAGAGCCAGAATTTGGCTCCAAAATATGGTTCAAGCGTCGAATTTGGGATGTTTGTGATATTTTTAAAACTGCAGGGAGGGTTTGGGCAAAATGTGACCCATCGCTACTACTACTACATGAAATAGTATCGAAATATTGGTAAAAATGAATATATTTACGTAATATCAAACTACATGATTAATGTGAAAAAGTTAACATATTAGAGGACTTTAACTTCAAATCATAGAGCGAGGTTTCGTATTATTTAGATCCAAGAAAAGACATATGACAATGTTGTTTCCAATACAAATGATAAAAAACAATATGTTTTCATTAGAATTAACTAAAATGTTCTTGATTTTCCGTTTATATTACCGATGGAAGATGTACACATAAAACCGCTCTATTCCGGCTGAAACGTTGATATATGCAATAAAAACAGAACTTCTTCCCTTTTCAATATCTTGCTCAGTATTTTAACGAGAAACAATTGGTTGATTGAAAATGAAGTATTTAAGGTTATTTTCTAATTAATTATGTGTTTGCATCATTTTTATCGTATATTTAATGAATTAATAACAATAAACTGAAAATTCACAAAAACGTGGAAAACGGCAAAATATTGCCTAATTCAATAAAATTATGTTTAAATCACCTAAAGGAAAACGGCATGATAAAAGTCAAAATATTCCTAAATATGATGATTTTTCGTACGAAACAAAATGCAAGAAAACTTGCTTAAAATGCAATATTATGCGAAATTCTGAGATTTGAAGGCCAAATCACATATCGTGATACTACATGAAATAGTATCGAAATATTGGTAAAAATGAATATATTTACGTAATATCAAACTGCATGAAAAACGTGAAAAAGTCACTATTTAACCATATTTGAGGATTTTAACTTCATATCATACAGCGAGGTTTCGTATTATTTAGATCCAAGAAAAGACATATGACAGTGTTGTTTCCAATACAAATGTTAAAAATCAATGTGTTATAATTAGAATTAACTAAAATTTTCCTGATTTTCCGTTTATATTACCGATGGAAGATGTACACGAAAACCGCTCTATTCCGGCTGAAACGTCGATATATGCAATAAAAACAGAACTTTTTCCCTTTTGAATATCTTACTCAGTATTTTAACGAAGCAAATAGTTGATTGAAAATGAAGTATTTAAAGTTATTATTTAATCAATTATGTGTTTGCATCATTTTTATCGTATATATAATGAATTAATACCAAAAAACTGAAAATTCACAAAAACGTGGAAAAACGGCAAAATATTGCCTAATTCGATGATATTTTGTTTAAATCACAAAGGAAAAGGGGATGATAAACGTCAAAATATTGCTAAATTCGATGATTTTTCGTACGAAACAAAATGCAGGAAAACTGGCTTAAAATGCAATATTATGCGAAATTCTGATATTTGAAGGCCAAATCACATATCGTGATAATACATGAAATAGTATCGAAATATTGGTAAAAATTAATATATTTACGTAATATGAAACTACATGATTAACGTGAAAAAGTCTGTATTTTACCATATTTGAGGATTTTAACTTCAAATCATAGAGCGAGGTTTCGTATTATTTAGATCCATGAGAAGACATATGATAATGTTGTTTCCAATACAAATGATAAAAAACAATGTGTTTTCATTAGAATTAACTAAAATGTTCTTGATTTTCCGTTTATATTACCGATGGAAGATGTACACGTAAAACCGCTTTATTCCGGCTGAAATGTCGATATATGCAATAAAAACCGAACTTCTCCCCTTTTCAATATCCTACTCAGTATTTTAACGAGAAACAAATGGTTGATTGGAAATAAAGTATTTAAGGTTAATTTCTAATCAATTATGTGTTTTCATCATTTTTATCGTATATTTAATGAATTAATAACAATAAACTGAAAATTCACAAAAACGTGGAAAACGGCAAAATATTGCCTAATTCGATGATATTATGTTTAAATCACATTAAGGAAAAGGGCATGATAAACGTCAAAATATTCCTAAATTAGATGATTTTTCGTACGAAACAAAATGCAAGAAAACTTGCTTAAAATGCAATATTATGCGAAATTCTGAGATTTGAAGGCCAAATCATATATCGTGATACTACATGAAATAGTATCGAAATATTGGTAAAAATGAATATATTTACGTAATATCAAACTACATGATTACCGTGAAAAAGTCACTATTTTACCATATTGAGGATTTTAACTTCAAATCATAGAGCGAGGTTTCGTATTATTTAGATCCAAGAAAAGACATATGACAATGTTGTTTCCAATACAAATGATAAAAAACAATGTGTTTTCATTAGAACTAACTAAAATGTTCTTGATTTTCCGTTTATATTACCGATGGAAGATGTACACGTAAAACCGCTCTAATACTGCTGAAACGTCGATATATGCAATAAAAACTGAATTTCTCCCCTTTTCAATATCCTACTCAGTATTTTAACGAGAAGCAAATGGTTGATTGAAAATGAAGTATTTGAGGTTAATTTCTAATCAATTATGTGTTTGCATCATTTTTATCGTATATATAATGAATTAATACCAAAAAACTGAAAATTCACAAAAACGTGGAAAAACGGCAAAATATTGCCTAATTCGATGATATTTTGTTTAAATCACAAAGGAAAAGGGGATGATAAACGTCAAAATATTGCTAAATTCGATGATTTTTCGTACGAAACAAAATGCAGGAAAACTGGCTTAAAATGCAATATTATGCGAAATTCTGATATTTGAAGGCCAAATCACATATCGTGATAATACATGAAATAGTATCGAAATATTGGTAAAAATTAATATATTTACGTAATATGAAACTACATGATTAACGTGAAAAAGTCTGTATTTTACCATATTTGAGGATTTTAACTTCAAATCATAGAGCGAGGTTTCGTATTATTTAGATCCATGAGAAGACATATGATAATGTTGTTTCCAATACAAATGATAAAAAACAATGTGTTTTCATTAGAATTAACTAAAATGTTCTTGATTTTCCGTTTATATTACCGATGGAAGATGTACACGTAAAACCGCTTTATTCCGGCTGAAATGTCGATATATGCAATAAAAACCGAACTTCTCCCCTTTTCAATATCATACTCAGTATTTTAACGAGAAACAAATGGTTGATTAGAAATAAAGTATTTAAGGTTAATTTCTAATCAATTATATGTTTGCATCATTTTTATCGTATATTTAATGAATTAATAACAATAAACTGAAAATTCACAAAAACGTGGAAAACGGCAAAATATTGCCTAATTCGATGATATTATGTTTAAATCACATTAAGGAAAAGGGCATGATAAACGTCAAAATATTCCTAAATTAGATGATTTTTCGTACGAAACAAAATGCAAGAAAACTTGCTTAAAATGCAATATTAAGCGAAATTCTGAGATTTGAAGGCAAATCATATATCGTGATACTACATGAAATAGTATCGAAATATTGGTAAAAATGAATATATTTACGTAATATCAAACTACATGATTAACGTGAAAAAGTCACTATTTTACCATATTGAGGATTTTAACTTCAAATCATAGAGCGAGGTTTCGTAATATTTAGATCCAAGAGAAGACATATGACAATGTTGTTTCCAGTACAAATGATAAAACACAATGTGTTTTCAATAGAATTAACTAAAACGTTCTTGATTTTCCGTTTATATTGCCGATGGAAGATGTACACGTAAAACGGCTCTAATCCGGCTGAAACGTCGATATATGCAATAAAACCCGAACCTCTCCATTTTTCAATATCTTACTCAGTATTTTACGAGAAACAAATAGATGATTGAAAATGAAGTATTTAAGGCTATTATCTAATCAATTATGTGTTTGCATCATTTTTATCGTATATATATAATGAATTAATACCCATAGCCTGAAAATTCACAAAAACGTGGAAAAAACGGCAAAATATTGCCTAATTTGATGATATTTTGTTTAAATCACATAAAGGAAAAGGGGATGATAAACGTCAAAATATTGCTAAATTCGATGATTTTTCGTACGAAACAAAATGCAAGAAAACTTGCTTAAAATGCAATAATATGCGAAATTCTGAGATTTGAAGGCCAAATCACATATCATGATACTACATGAAATAGTATCGAAATATTGGTAAAAATGAATATATTTACGTAATATCAAACTACATACTACATGAAATAGTATCGAAATATTGGTAAAAATGAATATATTTACGTAATATGAAACTACATGATTAACGTGAAAAAGTCACTATTTTACCATATATGATTATTTTAACTTCAAATCATAGAGCGAGGTTTCGTATTATTTAGATCCAAGAAAAGACATTTGACAATGTTTTATCCAATACAAACGATAAAAATCAATGTGTTTTCAATAGAATTAACTAAAATGTTCCTGATTTTCCGTTTATATTACCGATGGAAGACGTACACGAAAACATCTCTATTCAGGCTGAAACGTCGATATATGCAATAAAAACAGAACTTCTCCCCTTTTCAATATCTTACTCAGTATTTTAACGAGAAACAAATAGTTGATTGAAAATGAAGTATTTAAGGTTATTAGCTAATCAATTATGTGTTTGCATCATTTTTATCGTATATATAATGAATAAATACCCATAAACTGAAAATTCACAAAAACGTGGAAAATGGGCAAAATATTGCCTAATTCGATGATATTTTGTTTAAATCACATAATGGAAAAGGGGATGATAAACGTCAAATATTGCTAAATTCGATGATTTTTCGTACGAAACAAAATGCAAGAAAACTTGCTTTAAATGCAATATTATGCGAAATTCTGAGATCTGAAGGCCAAATCACATATCGTGATACTACATGAAATAGTATCGAAATATTGGTAAAAATGAATATATTTACGTAATATGAAACTACATGATTAACGTGAAAAAGTCACTATTTTACCATATATGAGGATTTTAAATTCAAATCATAGAGCGAGGTTTCGTATTATTTAGATCCAAGAAAAGACATATGACAATGTTGTTTCCAATACAAATGATAAAAAAGTGTGTTTTCATTAGAGCTAACTAAAATGTTCTTGATTTTCCGTTTATATTACCAATGAAAGATGTACACGTAAAACCGCTCTAATCCGGCTGAAACGTCGAAATATGCAATAAAAACCTAACTTCTCCATTTTTCAAAATCTTACTCAGTATTTTAACGAGAAACAAATAGATGATTGAAAATGAAGTATTTAAGGTATTTAAGTATCTAATCAATTATGTGTTTGCATCATTTTTATCGTATATATAATGAAATAATACCCATAGACTGAAAATTCACAAAAACGTGGAAAAACGGCAAAATATTGCCTAATTTGATGATATTTTGTTTATTGTTTATATATGAGGATTTTAAATTCAAATCTTAGAGCGAGGTTTCGTATTATTTAGATCCAAGAAAAGACATATGACAATGCTGTTTTCAATACAAATGATAAAAATCAATGTGTTTTCATTAGAATTAACTAAAATGTTCCTGATTTTCCGTTTATATTACCGATGGAAAATGTACACGAAATCCGCTCTATTCCGGCTGAAACGTTGATATATGAAATAAAAACAGAACTTCTTCCCTTTTCAATATCTTGCTCAGTATTTTAACGAGAAACAAATAGATGATTCAAAATGAAGTATTTAAGGTTATTATCTAATCAATTATGTGTTTGCATCATTTTTATCGTATATATAATGAATTAATACCAATAAACTGAAAATTCACAAAAACGTGGAAAAAAGGCAAAATTTTGCCTAATTCGATGATATTTTGTTTAAATCACAAAGGAAAAAGGGATGATAAACGTCAAAATATTGCTAAATTCGATGATTTTTCGTACGAAACAAAATGCAAGAAAACTTGCTTAAAATGCAATATTATGCGAAATTCTGAGATTTGAAGGCCAAATCACATATCGTGATACTACATGAAATAGTATCGAAATATTGGTAAAAATGAATATATTTACGGAATATCAAACTACATGATTAAGGTGAAAAAGTCACTATTTTACCATATTTGAGGATTTTAACTTCAAATCATAAAACGAGGTTTCGTATTATTTAGATCCAAGAAAAGACATATGACAATGCTGTTTCCAATACAAATGATAAAAAACAATGTGTTTTCATTAGAATTAACTAAAATGTTCTTGATTTTCCGTTTATATTACCGATGGAAGATGTACACGTAAAACCGCTTTAATCCGGCTGAAACCTCGATATATGCAATAAAAACCGAACTTCTCCAGTTTTCAATATCCTACTCAGTATTTTAACGAGAAACAAATGGTTGATTGAAAATGAAGAATTTAAGATTAATTTCTAATTAATTATGTGTTTGCAACATTTTTATCGTATATATAATGAATTAATAACAATAAAATGAAAATTCACAAAAACGTGGAAAAACGGGAAAAATGTTGCCTAATTCGATGATATTTTGTTTAAATCACATAAAGGAAAAGGAGATGATAAACGTCAAAATATTGCTAAATTCGATGATTTTTCGTACGAAACAAAATGCAAGAAAACTTGCCTAAAATGCAATAATATGCGAAATTCTGAGATTTGAAGGCCAAATCACATATCGTGATACTACATGAAATAGTATCGAAATATTGGTAAAAATGAATATATTTACGTAATATCAAGCTATAGGAAAAACGTGAAAAAAGTCACTATTTAACCATATTTGAGGATTTTAACTTCAAATCATAGGGCGAGGTTTCGTATTATTTAGATCCAAGAAAAGACATATGAGAATGTTGTTTCCAATACAAACGATAAAAATCAATGTGTTTTCAATAGAATTAACTAAAATGTTCCTGATTTTCCGTTTATATTACCGATGGAAGATGTACACGAAAACATCTCTATTCCTGCTGAAACGTCGATATATGCAATAAAAATAGAACTTCTCCCCTTTTCAATATCTTACTCAGTATTCTAACGAGAAACAAATAGTTGATTGAAAATGAAGTATTTAAGGTTATTATCTAATCAATTATGTGTTTGCATCATTTTTATCGTATATATAATGAATAAATACCCATAAACTGAAAATTCACAAAAACGTGGAAAATGGGCAAAATATTGCCTAATTCGATGATATTTTGTTTAAATCACATAAAGGAAAAGGGGATGATAAACGTCTAAATATTGCTAAATTCGATGATTTTTCGTACGAAACAAAATGCAAGATAACTTGCTTAAAGTGCAATATTATGCGAAATTCTGAGATTTGAAGGCCAAATCACCTATCGTGATACTACATGAAATAGTATCGAAATATTGGTAAAAATGAATATATTTACGGAATATCAAACTACATGATTAAGGTGAAAAAGTCACTATTTTACCATATATGAACATTTTAACTTCAAATCATAGAGCGAGGTTTCGTATTATTTAGATCCAAGAAAAGACATTTGACAATGTTTTATCCAATACAAACGATAAAAATCAATGTGTTTTCAATAGAATTAACTAAAATGTTCCTGATTTTCCGTTTATATTACCGATGGAAGACGCACACGAAAACATCTCTATTCCGGCTGAAACGTCGATATATGCAATAAAAACAGAACTTCTCCCCTTTTCAATATCTTACTCAGTATTTTAACGAGAAACAAATATTTGATTGAAAATGAAGTATTTAAGGTTATTATCTAATCAATTATGTGTTTGCATGATTTTTATCGTATATATAATGAATAAATACCCATAAACTGAAAATTCACAAAAACGTGGAAAAACGGCAAAATATTGCCTAATTCGATGATATTTTGTTTAAATCACATAATGGAAAAGGGGATGATAAACGTCAAATATTGCTAAATTCGATGATTTTTCGTACGAAACAAAATGCAAGAAAACTTGCTTTAAATGCAATATTATGCGAAATTCTGAGATCTGAAGGCCAAATCACATATCGTGATACTACATGAAATAGTATCGAAATATTGGTAAAAATGAATATATTTACGTAATATGAAACTACATGATTAACGTGAAAAAGTCACTATTTTACCATATATGAGGATTTTAAATTCAAATCATAGAGCGAGGTTTCGTATTATTTAGATCCAAGAAAAGACATATGACAATGTTGTTTCCAATACAAATGATAAAAAAGTGTGTTTTCATTAGAGCTAACTAAAATGTTCTTGATTTTCCGTTTATATTTCCAATGAAAGATGTACACGTAAAACCGCTCTAATCCGGCTGAAACGTCGATATATGCAATAAAAACCTAACTTCTCCATTTTTCAAAATCTTACTCAGTATTTTAACGAGAAACAAATAGATGATTGAAAATGAAGTATTTAAGGTATTTAAGTATCTAATCAATTATGTGTTTGCATCATTTTTATCGTATATATAATGAAATAATACCCATAGACTGAAAATTCACAAAAACGTGGAAAAACGGCAAAATATTGCCTAATTTGATGATATTTTGTTTATTGTTTATATATGAGGATTTTAAATTCAAATCATAGAGCGAGGTTTCGTATTATTTAGATCCAAGAAAAGACATATGACATTGTTGTTTCCAATACAAATGATAAAAAAAAGTGTGTTTTCATTAGAGCTAACTAAAATGTTCTTGATTTTCCGTTTATATTACCAATGAAAGATGTACACGTAAAACCGCTCTAATCCGGCTGAAACGTCGATATATGCAATAAAAACCGAACTTCTCCATTTTTCAATTTCTTACTCAGTATTTTAACGAGAAACAAATAGATGATTGAAAATGAAGTATTTAAGGTATTTAAGTATCTAATCAGTTATATGTTTGCATCATTTTTATCGTATATATAATGAATTAATACCAATAGACTGAAAATTCACAAAAACGTGGAAAAACGGCAAAATATTGCCTAATTTGATGATATTTTGTTTAAATCACATAAAGGAAAAGGGGATGATAAACGTCAAAATATTGCTTAATTCGATGATTTTTCGTACGAAACAAAATGCAAGAAAACTTGCTTAAAATGCAATATTATGCGAAATTCTGAGATTTGAAGGCCAAATTACATATCGTTATACTACATGAAATAGTATCGAAATGTTGGTAAAAATGAATATATATACGTAATATCAAACTACATGATTAACGTGAAAAAGTCACTATTTTACCATATTTGAGGATTTTAACTTCTAATCATAGAGCGAGGTTTCGTATTATTTAGATCCAAGAAAAGACATATGACAGTGCTGTTTCCAATACAAATGATAAAAATCAATGTGTTTTCATTAGAATTAACTAAAATGTTCTTGATTTTCCGTTTATATTACCGATGGAAGATGTACACGTAAAACCGCTCGAATCCTGCTGAAACGTCGATATATGCAATAAAAACCGAATTTCCCCCCTTTTCAATATCCTACTCAGTATTTTAACGAGAAACAAATGGTTGATTGAAAATGAAGTATTTGAGGTTAATTTCTAATCAATTATGTGTTTGCATCATTTTTATCGTATATTTAATAAATTAATAACAATAAACTGAAAATTCACAAAAACGTGGAAAACGGCAAAATATTGCCTAATTCGATGATATTATGTTTAAATCAGATAAAGGAAAAGGGCATGATGAACGTCAAAATATTCCTAAATTTGATGATTTTTCGTACGAAACAAAATGCAAGAAAACTTGCTTAAAATGCAATATAATGCGAAATTCTGAGATTTGAAGGCCAAATCACATATCGTGATACTACATGAAATAGTATCGAAATATTGGCAAAAATGAATATATTTACGTTATATCAAACTACATGATTAACGTGAAAAAGTCACTATTTTACCATATTTGAGGATTTTAACTTCAAATCATAGAGCGAGGTTTCGTATTATATAGATCCAAGAAAATACATATGACAATGCTGTTTCCAATACAAATGATAAAAATCAATGTGTTTTCAATAGAATTAACTAAAATGTTCCTGATTTTCCGTTTATATTACCGATGGAAAATGTACACGAAATCCGCTCTATTCCGGCTGAAACGTTGATATATGAAATAAAAATAGAACTTCTTCCCTTTTCAATATCTTGCTCAGTATTTTAACGAGAAACAAATAGATGATTCAAAATGAAGTATTTAAGGTTATTATCTAATCAATTATGTGTTTGCATCATTTTTATCGTATATACAATGAATTAATACCAATAAACTGAAAATTCACAAAAACGTGGAAAAAAGAGAAAATTTTGCCTAATTCGATGATATTTTGTTTAAATCACAAAGGAAAAAGGGATGATAAACGTCAAAATATTGCTAAATTCGATGATTTTTCGTACGAAACAAAATGCAAGAAAACTTGCTTAAAATGCAATATAATGCGAAATTCTGAGATTTGAAGGTCAAATCACATATCGTGATACTACATGAAATAGTATCGAAATATTGGTAAAAATGAATATATTTACGGAATATCAAACTACATGATTAAGGTGAAAAAGTCACTATTTTACCATATTTGAGGATTTTAACTTCAAATCATAAAACGAGGTTTCGTATTATTTAGATCCAAGAAAAGACATATGACAATGCAGTTTCCAATACAAATGATAAAAAACAATGTGTTTTCATAAGAATTAACTAAAATGTTCTTGATTTTCCGTTTATATTACCGATGGAAGATGTACACGTAAAACCGCTTTAATCCGGCTGAAACGTCGATATATGCAATAAAAACCGAACTTCTCCAGTTTTCAATATCCTACTCAGTATTTTAACGAGAAACAAATGGTTGATTGAAAATGAAGAATTTAAGATTAATTTCTAATTAATTATGTGTTTGCATCATTTTTATCGTATATATAATGAATTAATAACAATAAAATGAAAATTCACAAAAACGTGGAAAAACGGGAAAATGTTGCCTAATTCGATGATATTTTGTTTAAATCACATAAAGGAAAAGGAGATGATAAACGTCAAAATATTGCTAAATTCGATGATTTTTCGTACGAAACAAAATGCAAGAAAACTTGCTTAAAATGCAATAATATGCGAAATTCTGAGATTTGAAGGCCAAATCACATATCGTGATACTACATGAAATAGTATCGAAATATTGGTAAAAATGAATATATTTACGTAATATCAAGCTATAGGAAAAACGTGAAAAAAGTGACTATTTAACCATATTTGAGGATTTTAACTTCAAATCATAGGGCGAGGTTTCGTATTATTTAGATCCAAGAAAAGACTTATGAGAATGTTGTTTCCAATACAAACGATAAAAATCAATGTGTTTTCAATAGAATTAACTAAAATGTTCCTGATTTTCCGTTTATATTACCGATGGAAGACGTACACGAAAACATCTCTATTCCGGCTGAAACGTCGATATATGCAATAAAAACAGAACTTCTCCCCTTTTCAATATCTTACTCAGTATTTTAACGAGAAACAAATATTTGATTGAAAATGAAGTATTTAAGGTTATTATCTAATCAATTATGTGTTTGCATGATTTTTATCGTATATATAATGAATAAATACCCATAAACTGAAAATTCACAAAAACGTGGAAAAACGGGAAAATGTTGCCTAATTCGATGATATTTTGTTTAAATCACATAAAGGAAAAGGGAATGATAAACGTCAAAATATTGCTAAATTCGATGTTTTTTCGTGCGAAACAAAATGCAAGGAAACTTGCTTAAAATGCAATAATATGTGAAATTCTGAGATTTGAAGGCCAAATCACATATCGTGATACTACATGAAATAGTATCGAAATATTGGTAAAAATGAATATATTTACGTAATATCAAACTACATGAAAAACGTGAAAAAAGTCACTATTTAACCATATTTGAGCATTTTAACTTCATGTCATAGAGCGAGGTTTCGTATTATTTAGATCCAAGAAAAGACATATGACAATGCTGTTTCCAATAGAAATGATAAAAAACAATGTGTTTTCATTAGAATTAACTAAAATGTTCTTGATTTTCCGTTTATATTACCGATGGAAGATGTACACGTAAAACCGCTCTAATCCGGCAGAAACGTCGATATATGCAATAAAAACTGAACTTCTCCCCTTTTCAATATCTTACTCAGTATTTTAACGAGAAACAAATAGATGATTGAAAATGAAGTATTTAAGGTTATTATCTAATTGTGGGATATTTGGGGCTTGAATCTGATTATTTAAATAATAATGTAGTAAATTAAATTACGAAGGACCACCCGCTTTTATAGAAGAGAGGGAAACTGAGAATTTCTGATCATTAGATAATTCCTAGATGAAACCAGTAACTATGGATAAAATACTAGAAAATATGATCATAGAAATAATTAATGGGCTGTATTATTAAATGAATCAAACCCTCAAGCACCTACATTGGGGGGTTATTACTGGAGGTAAGTACGTCCAGGAATTAGTGTGGTTCGTTCACTAATTCAATTAATAATAATCTAATCCTGTAAAATTATATTGAAACTGCTATCATTACCATAAATGGGAACATAGATTATGAGTATAGTAATGAGAATTACAGTAAACCACATATTAATCCTGAGGAATTCTGCACATAAGAAATTGCAATAGAATCATGAAAGAAAATAAAGTCTTAGCTTAATGACGATTCCTTTAGACAAGCCATAGAAGTTCCTCTTATTCTCTGGACTCGGTCGGCTGACGAATGAGACGGATTAACATGGGAGAAGGCGGCATGGAGAATTCTTCTCTCGTGTTGCAAGACAAATATTTACAGTAGCAACTAATTTAACTACTGAATCTATATATTCAAAGAAAAATGAGAGTTACAGGTGACAAAATTTAATCACCTGTTATTAGATGTTATCGTGCGTCATAACGGTCAATCACCCAGCTACTACAAAAACTCTTTACCAGATGCATCAAAATAAAGGGAATATACTGTAGGGCACTGTATAAGTTTTAAGATTGCCGTGTTTCGCGTCCCCAGGCTCCGGCTAAGCCTATCCTGGATAGTGGCGCGCTTTGCTGGCTGGTCACGTGTCGTCAAGAACCAGGTTAAAAGGTTCCTTATTTGACACCAGCACTAGCTGAAGATATTATCTGCAAGGTTATTCACGCCTCACAGTGGCGACTTTCATCTGAGGATGGATAACGTCTGCCCTAGTGGTTGGACAATGGCGTCTCCTTGTGAGTACGGTATGCACAGGTCTGCCTCTGAGCGGCTCTCCACGTGTACTGAGTTGGTTCTCCTCAACCCACGCCGCGTCGCGCGTTCATAAACAAAATATTGTCACGAACATTAATATTTCTCGCATTTACGCTTGAAACGTTGAAGACTGGACGGGTATATTATTTAGAGGAGGAAATTATTATTATTTACCAATTTAAGAATAGTAAATATATAAGGGAGAGGAATTAATGTCTCCCCATGGCATTCACTGGTGACGTTAGCTTTATTACGAGATAAACGCTATGACTCCAACGCTCTATTCGGCTTTTAGTTGGAGGTCAATTCATCTGCAATTAGTTATCATACAGAATGCCTTAGTTATAGAGAATCGAATTTAATTCTCACATACATTGGACATAATGTGTTTACTGTAAGGAAATCTGACGCAATACTGGCGTCAGGTGGCGTGAGAATTCTAGCCTACTGTACAGATGGAATTATTAGTACATGAGAATTCTACATGTTGTTAATTTTACTTACTACAATAATTAGTATAGTTAGTAATAAGTAATGAGAATACAACAGTGTTGTATTCGGTGTTGGAAATATCCAACATAACTCCGGGGGGAGGATTCTAGGGTCGTAGTGTACTGTGTTGTACTGACCTATCCCGAAGTGACATTAAGATTAGTACATTAGTATGTTAATATGTTAGTATGTTAGTACACACATAACAAACGTCCCGGATTTATCAAGGACTTACAAGAACTTGAGTCTTGCTATTTACATGTCAAATGAAACATGTTGCTTGTAGCCTACACAATGTTTATAGAATTCAACTTTCCCAATTTAAACTAACAGAATCTACGGTGATGCGATATCCTGGGTCATAGTGACATGTAATGTTTTGTTACGTGATATCACATCGTAGCATCATCATAGTTATCTCAGGGGGAAGTGAAGGAAATTACTCTTCTTCAGAGTTGTAATAGGCTTGCAAATTCCGCCTACATTGTTGAGCTGCAGCTCTAGTGGGGCGGTTGCTTGGAGGAACAAATTCATTGTCCTCTGAAATTACTGGGGAAACTGGATCTGGCTGATATTCTTGTTCAGTCAGTTCAAGGGGAACCAGCTTCTCTAAAGTTTTTAGTGGTAGTGTTGCCTCTGCATAAGACTTTAACCACTCTTAGGACACCTTGTCGATCTGGATGAATGGTGATAATTTTACCTATGGGCCATTCTGACCTTGGTCCAACACTGTCGACTAGTACCAGGTCTCCTGGCTTTAATTGCACCTTATTGTAAGGACTCGAAGCTCCGTAGTGGTACTCTCGTAGAGCTGTGAGGTACTCTCGAGTCCACACCTCATTCCACCTGTTAATAACTCTAGAAAGATGCTGGTAGCTTTCCACCAAGTCTCCTCTGGTCTACAGGGTCCTCTTCGGCTAAAGGGATGAGAGGGCTCAGTAGACCTCCATGGATCAAGTGAGAGGGGCTCAGTGGTTCTCTCTGGGTGTAATCATCAGACAGGTAAGTGATTGGGCGGTTATTGACTCGCGCCTCGATTTCCACAACTATAGTTTGGAGTTCTGAGTAACTGACTTTTGTCGGTGTAAAGTTTTCCTTAGACACTTCTTGACTGTGCCTACCATTCGCTCATAGAACCCACCTTGCCAAGGGGCTCTCGGTGCTATGAATTTCCAGTGGCATTGTCTTCTTTGTAAGACTGACTGTACTTCAGGGTGGTTCCAGACTTCTCGCAAACAACTTTCTCCTGCCACAAAATTAGATCCGTTGTCTGATATCATTAATCTAGGACATGATCGGCGGGCAGCAAATCTGCAGAAAGCTTGAATGAAAGCTTCAGCACTCATGTCTGGGGTGACCGTTAAGTGCACGCCTCTGGTTGTAGTACATGTAAAGAGACAAATGTACACCTTCACTGGTATACCATCTGGGTTACCAGTGAGGAGTAGGGCTCCTGTATAATCAACTCCAGTGGTTTCGAAAGGACGAAGATGAACCACTCGCTCTTCTGGGAGTGGGGGAGGTCCTGGGTAAGGACAGACTCTAGCGTCGTATCTCTTACAGATTACACAAGATTTAATAATGGTCTTAACAGTCTGACGACCTTGAGGAAGCCAGTACTTTTGTCTAAGGTCGGTGAGAGTATTTAAAACTCCACCATGCAGTGTACCATATTGATGGTGATGTAAGACAAGAAGTTTAGTTATGATGTGGTGACGAGGTAAAAGAATTGGATTCTTAGTGTCTAAGTCAATCTTTGCATGCAGCAAACGTCCTCCACATCGTAGTATGTTATGAGTGTTGACATCGTACCAGATGCCCAGAGACTCAAATTCGCTTCCGTAGGTCTCTTGCTGTGCACGCTTGATCCAATAGTGGACAGGATTGGGAAATTTATGTCGAATTCCTACTTTAGCAAGGAAATCAAACACGTGCGCAGTCACTCGTAACAATTTACTTAAGTTAGAATAATGATGAGGATCAATGGCTAATATTCGCTGAGGCGAATTCATGGGAAGTGAATTCGTTCGTTCGTTCGTTCTTCGTTGGTTCCTTCATGGGAGTGGTGATATTGGTCACTATGACTTGTGGCTTTTGTTTGGGCCACTGACCACCAACAAGCCATGAAGGTCCATTGAACCACAGCGAAGACTTGACAAGTTGTTTTAATGTCAATCCTCTTGATAAATAATCTGCAGGATTGTCCTTAGTAGGGACATGTCTAAACTTATATCCAGCGGATAAATCATGAATCTCCCTGACGCGATTACTGACGTAAGGAGTTTTGTTGTTATTGTTTCTTACCCATTGTAAGACTGCCTCGTTGTCTGACCACACTACAATCTCACCAAAGTGGATATTACTGAGTGTCTTTGCCAGGCAATGGGCCAATCTTACTCCCACTGGCAATGCAGTCAACTCCATCTGAGGTAAGGCTCTCTTCTTGATGGGAGCGACTCTTGCTTTTGATGTGAGTAAAATTGATTGAGCACTGTTAACTAAATAGGCGACTGCGCCATATGCTTTGCCAGAGGCATCGCAAAAAACGTGCAAATTGGTGGGTAAGTTTGGTCCTGAAGTATTACGAGGAAATTGCAAAACGCCTAACTGATTAAAATCCGTTGAGAGTATTTGCCATTTGGCTTGTAACTCATTTGATAACGGATCATCCCATCCCATATGTTTCTGCCAGCACTCCTGCATTAGGAGTTTGCCCCTTATTAATATAGGACTAAGTAGGCCTAAAGGGTCAAATGGTTGACTGACAAATGAGAGCAGTGTTCTCATGGTAAGGGTTGAATTATAAGTTTGCACTGACTTGACATTCATCTCGTCAGTGCTGGTGTTCCATTCCACGCCTAGAACCTTTAATTTACTGGGTACCTGATAATCTGGAAATTCTTTCTCGATTAACTGGTTAAGCAGTTTATTATTTGAGGCCCATGACTGTAGAGGCATATTGGCTCCTAACAGTTCACGGTTAGCCTCATGGTAGATTTCTACCAGATCAGCTTGATCATTAGTTATCCCCTGGAAATTGTCGACATACAAGTTGTCGCTAATGGTTGCCTTATAAGGGTTGTCTGATTTCCTCAAATGCGTGTCTAATGTTGCTTGCAAAAGAAACGGTGAGGACGTAGCACCAAATAATACGGAGGCAAACCGATAGGTGATTACTTCACTGTTAGGATCCAGTGGATCCTTGAACCAGAGGAATTTTGTGTAGTCACGATCTTCCTCCTGCAATCCTACTCGGAGAAAGGCTTTGCTGATGTCAGCTGTATAGGCAAAAATGCCTGTGCGAAATCGTAACAACACGTCATGTAGCCTTTGTGTTAGGCTAGGTCCCGTTTGGAGACATTCATTTAAAGACACACCGCTCGGCTTTACTTTAGCACTGCAGTTAAAGACAATACGAATAGGTGTTGTCAATGAGTCTTTCACCACAGCATGGTGAGGTAAATAATGACCTGTTTTCCGGTCATCGTGTTCAACAATTTCAATGAACTTATTGTTAAGTTGTTGTTGGATAAGTTGGTGATACATGGTTAGTTTGTCTGGCTGCTTCTGCAGTCGTGTTAATTGAGACTGCAATTGTGAGGCTGCTATAAAATAATTCACTGGAAGTTGTGGATGATCTAATTTCCATGGGAGTCTTACCCAATATTGTTTATTTGAGTAGACAACTGTATCCAGATATTGCTGGTAAGTCCACGTATCATCCGGACTTGGTTGCTCAGGGATGATGCCTAACGTATCTAAATCCCACAAACGATGTATTGGTGGGTCAGACTCAATGTCCTCGGCTATTTCCCTGAAGCGTAGGGGTGACTGCTCTAAGCCTAGTCACGCCACAATTACATTATTGGTTTGTTGGTTTGTGGACGCTGGACCTTGTCTGAAAAGCACGGGACCTGTGAGCAATTTGCCCCCTGCGGACGACAACAAATTCATACCATGTTGTCTAGTGCATCCAGTTATAAACTTGTAATAATGATCCGCGCCTATTAATATTCCAATATCTGTGAGGCAATCGGAATTTATTTTATGATCCGCTAGCCTCATGCGGTTTCGCTTAAGGTGTCTCGCAGTGCGAGCTAATCCTGTGACCTGCAGGTCCGTAGGAATCTTATCCACTACCACCGCATGGATTGGGCTAGTAGAGGATCCTAATCTAAATAGTAATTTAACTACCTTGTAATTACGAGGTCCACTATTTGACAGGAAACCAGAAATGTTTAACTTCACACTTTTGGCAGGTTTTAAATTTAATTCATCTACCAAATGTTGTGTAATGAAGGTTTTCTGTGAACCTTGGTCAAAAAGACCCCTAGTGTTAATTCTAGATCTTCGGTTTATTAATTTAAGTTGAGCTGTAGGCAAAGTAGTATTATTGCCTGACTCAGTAGCAAGTACATTCACTTCGTGATGTACTTTACAATATTGCACTGCAGTAGAATTAGTAGAATTCTCTCCAGTGGTCATGGTTGGGGTAGGAGATTTCCTGAATTAATAACAATAAACTGAAAATTCACAAAAACGTGGAAAACGGCAAAATATTGCCTAATTCGATGATATTATGTTAAAATCAAATAAAGGAAAAGGGCATGATAAACGTCAAAATATTCCTAAATTTGATGATTTTTCGTACGAAACAAAATGCAAGAAAACTTGCTTAAAATGCAATATAATGCAAAATTCTGAGATTTGAAGGCCAAATCACATATCGTGATACTACATGAAATAGTATCGAAATATTGGTAGAAATGAATATATTTACGTAATATCAAGCTACAGGAAAAACGTGAAAAAAGTCACTATTTAACAATATTTGAGGATTTTAACTTCAAATCATAGGGCGAGGTTTCGTATTATTTAGATCCAAGAAAAGACATTTGACAATGTTGTTTCCAATACAAACGATAAAAATCAATGTGTTTTCAATAGAATTAACTAAAATGTTCCTGATTTTCCGTTTATATTCCCGATGGAAGATGTACACGAAAACATCTCTATTCCAGCTGAAACGTCGATATATGCTATAAAAACAGAACTTCTCCCCTTTTCAATATCTTACTCAGTATTTTAACGAGAAACAAATTGTTGATTGAAAATGAAGTATTTAAGGTTATTATCTAATCAATTTTGTGTTTGCATCATTTTTATCGTATATATAATGAATAAATACCCATAAACTGAAAACTCACAAAAACATGGAAAAACGGCAAAATATTGCCTAATTCGATGATATTTTGTTTAAATCACATAAAGGAAAAGGGGATGATAAACGTCAAAATATTGCTAAATTCAATGATTTTTCGTACGAAACAAAATGCAAGAAAACTTGCTTTAAATGCAATATTATGCGAAATTCTGAGATCTGAAGGCCAAATCACATATCGTGATACTACATGAAATAGTATCGAATTATTGATAAAAATGAATATATTTACGTAATATGAAACTACATGATTAACGTGAAAAAGTCACTATTTTACCATATATGAGGATTTTAACTTCAAATCATAGAGCGAGGTTTCGTATTATTTAGATCCAAGAAAAGACATATGACAATGTTGTTTCCAATACAAATGATGAAAAACAATGTGTTTTCATTAGAACTAACTAAAATGTTCTTGATTTTCCGTTTATATTACCGATGGAAGATGTACACGTAAAATCGCTCTAATCCTGCTGAAACGTCGATATATGCAATAAAAACCGAACTTCTCCCCTTTTCAATATCCTACTCAGTATTTTAACGAGAAACAAATGGTTGATTGAAAATGAAGTATGTGAGGTTAATTTCTAATCAATTATGTGTTTGCATAATTTTTATCGTATATATAATGAATTAATAACAATAAACTGAAAATTCACAAAAACGTGGAAAAACGGGAAAATGTTGCCTAATTCGATGATATTTTGTCACATAAAGGAAAAGGGGATGATAAACGTCAAAATATTGCTAAATTCGATGATTTTTCGTACGAAACAAAATGCAAGAAAACTTGCTTAAAGTGCAATATTATGCGAAATTCTGAGATATGAAGGCCAAATCACCTCTCGTGATACTACATGAAATAGTATCGAAATATTGGTAAAAATGAATATATTTACGTAATATGAAACTACATGATTAACGTGAAAAAGTCACTATTTTACCATATATGATTATTTTAACTTCAAATCATAGAGCGAGGTTTCGTATTATTTAGATCCAAGAAAAGACATTTGACAATGTTTTATCCAATACAAACGATAAAAATCAATGTGTTTTCAATAGAATTAACTAAAATGTTCCTGATTTTCCGTTTATATTACCGATGGAAGACGTACACGAAAACATCTCTATTCAGGCTGAAACGTCGATATATGCAATAAAAACAGAACTTCTCCCCTTTTCAATATCTTACTCAGTATTTTAACGAGAAACAAATAGATGATTGAAAATGAAGTATTTAAGGTTATTATCTAATCAATTATGTGTTTGCATCATTTTTATCGTATATATAATGAATAAATACCCATAAACTGAAAATTCACAAAAACGTGGAAAACGGCAAAATATTGCCTAATTCGATGATATTTTGTTTAAATCACATAAAGGAAAAGGAGATGATAAACGTCAAAATATTGCTAAATTCGATGATTTTTCGTACGAAACAAAATGCAAGAAAACTTGCTTTAAATGCAATATTATGCGAAATTCTGAGATCTGAAGGCCAAATCACATATCGTGATACTACATGAAATAGTATCGAAATATTGGTAAAAATGAATATATTTACGTAATATCAAACTAAATGATTAACGTGAAAAAGTTACCATATTTGAGGATTTTAACTTCAAATCATAGAGCGAGGTTTCGTATTATTTAGATTCAAGAAAAGACTTATGACAATGTTGTTTCCAATACAAATGATAAAAAAACAATGTGTTTTCATTAGAACTAACTAAAATGTTCTTGATTTTTCGTTTATATTACCGATGGAAGATGTACACGTAAAACCGCTCTAATCCGGCTGAAACGTCGATATATGCAATAAAAACCGAACTTCTCCCCTTTTCAATATCTTACTCAGTATTTTAACGAGAAACAAATTGTTGATTGAAAATGAAGTATTTAAGGTTATTATCTAATCAATTATGTGTTTGCATCATTTTTATCGTATATATATTGAATTAATACCCATAGACTGAAAATTCACAAAAACGTGGAAAAAAGGCAAAATATTGCCTAATTCGATGATATTTTGTTTAAATCACATAAAGGAAAAAGAGATGATAAAAGTCAAAATATTGCTAAATTCGATGATTTTTCGTACGAAACAAAATGCAAGAAAACTTGCTTAAAATGCAATATAATGCAAAATTCTGAGATTTGAAGGCCAAATCACATATCGTGATACTACATTAAATAGTATCGAAATATTGGTAGAAATGAATATATTTACGTAATATCAAGCTACAGGAAAAACGTGAAAAAAGTCACTATTTAACAATATTTGAGGATTTTAACTTCAAATCATAGGGCGAGGTTTCGTATTATTTAGATCCAAGAAAAGACATTTGACAATGTTGTTTCCAATACAAACGATAAAAATCAATGTGTTTTCAATAGAATTAACTAAAATGTTCCTGATTTTCCGTTTATATTCCCGATGGAAGATGTACACGAAAACATCTCTATTCCAGCTGAAACGTCGATATATGCTATAAAAACAGAACTTCTCCCCTTTTCAATACCTTACTCAGTATTTTAACGAGAAACAAATTGTTGATTGAAAATGAAGTATTTAAGGTTATTATCTAATCAATTATGTGTTTGCTTCATTTTTATCGTATATATAATGAATAAATACCCATAAACTGAAAATTCACAAAAACGTGGAAAAACGGCAAAATATTGCCTAATTCGATGATATTTTGTTTAAATCACATAAAGGAAAAGGGGATGATAAACGTCAAAATATTGCTCAATTCAATGATTTTTCGTACGAAACAAAATGCAAGAAAACTTGCTTTAAATTCAATATTATGCGAAATTCTGAGATCTGAAGGCCAAATCACATATCGTGATACTACATGAAATAGTATCGAATTATTGATAAAAATGAATATATTTACGTAATATGAAACTACATGATTAACGTGAAAAAGTCACTATTTTACCATATATGAGGATTTTAACTTCAAATCATAGAGCGAGGTTTCGTATTATTTAGATCCAAGAAAAGACATATGACAATGTTGTTTCCAATACAAATGATAAAAACAATGTGTTTTCATTAGAACTAACTAAAATGTTCTTGATTTTCCGTTTATATTACCGATGGAAGATGTACACGTAAAATCGCTCTAATCCTGCTGAAACGTCGATATATGCAATAAAAACCGAACTTCTCCCCTTTTCAATATCCTACTCAGTATTTTAACGAGAAACAAATGGTTGATTGAAAATGAAGTATTTGAGGTTAATTTCTAATCAATTATGTGATTGCATAATTTTTATCGTATATATAATGAATTAATAACAATAAACTGAAAATTCACAAAGACGTGGAAAAACGGGAAAATGTTGCCTAATTCGATGATATTTTGTTTAAATCACATAAAGGAAAAGGGGATGATAAACGTCAAAATATTGCTAAATTCGATGATTTTTCGTACGAAACAAAATGCAAGAAAACTTGCTTAAAGTGCAATATTATGCGAAATTCTGAGATATGAAGGCCAAATCACCTATCGTGATACTACATGAAATAGTTTCGAAATATTGGTAAAAATGAATATATTTACGTAATATGAAACTACATGATTAACGTGAAAAAGTCACTATTTTACCATATATGATTATTTTAACTTCAAATCATAGAGCGAGGTTTCGTATTATTTAGATCCAAGAAAAGACATTTGACAATGTTTTATCCAATACAAACGATAAAAATCAATGTGTTTTCAATAGAATTAACTAAAATGTTCCTGATTTTCCGTTTATATTACCGATGGAAGACGTACACGAAAACATCTCTATTCAGGCTGAAACGTCGATATATGCAATAAAAACCGAACTTCTCCCCTTTTCAATATCTTACTCAGTATTTTAACGAGAAACAAATAGATGATTGAAAATGAAGTATTTAAGGTTATTATCTAATCAATTATGTGTTTGCATCATTTTTATCGTATATATATTGAATAAATGCCCATAAACTGAAAATTCACAAAAACGTGGAAAACGGCAAAATATTGCCTAATTCGATGATATTTTGTTTAAATCACATAAAGGAAAAGGAGATGATAAACGTCAAAATATTGCTAAATTCGATGATTTTTCGTACGAAACAAAATGCAAGAAAACTTGCTTTAAATGCAATATTATGCGAAATTCTGAGATCTGAAGGCCAAATCACATATCGTGATACTACATGAAATAGTATCGAAATATTGGTAAAAATGAATATATTTACGTAATATCAAACTAAATGATTAACGTGAAAAAGTTACCATATTTGAGGATTTTAACTTCAGATCATAGAGCGAGGTTTCGTATTATTTAGATTCAAGAAAAGACATATGACAATGTTGTTTCCAATACAAATGATAAAAAACAATGTGTTTTCATTAGAACTAACTAAAATGTTCTTGATTTTCCGTTTATATTACCAATGAAAGATGTACACGTAAAACCGCTCTAATCCGGCTGAAACGTCGATATATGCAATAAAAACCAAACTTCTCCATTTTTCAATATCTTACTCAGTATTTTAACGAGAAACAAATAGATGATTGAAAATGAAGTATTTAAGGTATTTAAGTATCTAATCAATTATGTGTTTGCATCATTTTTATCGTATATATAATGAAATAATACCCATAAACTGAAAATTCACAAAAACGTGGAAAAACGGCAAAATATTATAATATTGAAATATTGGTAAAAATATCGAAATATTGGTAAAAATGAATGTATTTACGTAATATCAAACTACATGATTAACGTGAAAAAGTCACTATTTAACCATATTTGAGGATTTTATCTTCAAATCATAGAGCGAGGTTTCGTATTATTTAGATCCAAAAAAAGACATATGAAAAGGGGAGAAGTTCGGTTTTTATTGCATATACCGACGTTTCAGCCGGATTAGAGCGGTTTTACGTGTACATCTTCCATCGGTAATATAAGCGGAAAATCAAGAACATTTTAGTTAATTCTAATGAAAACACATTGTTTTTTATCACTTGTAATGGAAACAACATTGTCATATGTTTTTTTTTGGATCTAAATAATACGAAACCTCGCTCTATGATTTGAAGTTAAAATCCTCAAATATGGTTAAATAGTGACTTTTTCACGTTAATCATGTAGTTTGATATTACGTAAATACATTCATTTTTACCAATATTTCGATACTATTTCGTGTAGTATCACGATATGTGATTTGGCCTTCATATCTCAGAATTTCGCATAATATAACATTTTAAGCAAGTTTTCTTGCATTTTGTTTCGTACGAAAAATAGTGACTTTTTCACGTTAATAATGAAGTTTGATATTACGTAAATATATTTATTTTTACCAATATTTCGATACTATTTCATTTAGTATCACGATATGTGATTTGGCCTTCAAATCTCAGAATTTCGCATAATATTGCATTTTAAGCATGTTTTCTTGCATTTTGTTTCGTACGAAAAATCATCGAATTTAGCAATATTTTGACGTTTATCATCCCCTTTTCCTTTATGTGATTTAAACAAAATATCATCGAATTAGGCAATATTTTGCCGTTTTTCCCCGTTATTGTGAATTTTCAGTTTATGGGTATTAATTCATTATTTATACGATAAAAATGATGCAATCACATAATTGGTTAGATAATAACCTTAAATACTTCATTTTCAATCAACTATTTGTTTCTCTTTAAAATACTGAGTAAGATATTAAAAAGGGGAGAAGTTCTGTTTTTATTGCATATATCGACGTTTCAGCCGGAATAGAGCGGTTTTCGTGTACATCTTTCATCGGTAATATAAACGGAAAATCAGGAACATTTAAGTTAATTCTAATGAAAACACATTGATTTTTATCATTTGTATTGGAAAATTGACATATGACACATTGTCATATGTCTTTTCTTGGGTCTAAATAATACGAAACCTCGCTCTATGATTTAAAGTTAAAATACTCATATATGGTAAAATAGTGACTTTTTCACGTTAATCATGTAGTTTGATATTACGTAAATATATTCATTTTTACCAATATTTCGATACTATTTCATGTAGTTTCACGATATGTGATTTGTCCTTCAAATCTCAGAATTTTGCATAATATTGCATTTTATGCAAGTTTTCTTGCATTTTGTTTCGTACGAAAAATCATCGAATTTAGCAATATTTTGACGTTTATCATCCCCTTTTCCTTTATGTGATTTAAACATAATATCATCGAATTAGGCAATATTTTGTCGTTTTTCCACGTTTTTGTGAATTTTCAGTTTATTGTTAATAATTCATTATATATACGATAAAAATGATGCAAACATATAATTGATAAGAAATTAACCTTAAATACTTCATTTTCAATCAACCATTTGTTTCTCGTTAAAATACTAAGTAGGATATTGAAAAGGGGAGAAGTTCGGTTTTTATTGCATATATCGACGTTTCAGCCGGAATAGAGCGGTTTTCGTGTATATCTTCCATCGGTAATATAAACGGAAAATCAGGAACATTTTAGTTAATTTTAATGAAAACACATTGATTTTTATCGTTTGTATTAGAAACAACATTGTCATATGTCTTTTCTTGGATCTAAATAATACGAAACCTCGCTCTATGATTTGAAGTTAAAATCCTCAAATATGGTTGAATAGGGACTTTTTTCACGTTTGTCATGTAGTTTGATATTACGTAAATATATTCATTTTTACCAATATTTCGATACTATTTCATGTAGTATCACGATATGTGATTTGGCCTTCAAATCTCAGAATTTCGCATAATATTGCATTTTAAGCAAATTTTCTTGCATTTTGTTTCGTACGAAAAATCATCGAATATAGCAATATTTTGACGTTTATCATCCCCATTTCCTTTATGTGATTTAAACAAAATTATCATCGAATTAGGCAATATTTTGCCGTTTTTCCACGTTATTGGGAATTTTCAGTTTATGGGTATTAATTCATTATATATACGATAAAAATGATGCAAACACATAATTCATTAGATAATAACCTTAAATACTTCATTTTCAATCAACTATTTGTTTCTCGTTAAGATACTGATTAAGATATTGAAAAGGGGAGAAGTTCGGGTTTTAGTGCATATATCGACGTTTCAGCCGGATTAGAGCGGTTTTACGTGTACATCTTCCAACGGTAATATAAACGGAAAATCAAGAACATTTTAGTTAATTCTAATGAAAACACATTGTTTTTTATCACTTGTATTGGAAACAACATTGTCATGTCTTTTCTTGGATCTAAATAATACGAAACCTCGCTCTATGATTTAAAGTTAAAATCCTCATATATTGTAAAATAGTGACTTTTTCACGTTAATCATGTAGTTTGATATTACACAAATATATTCATTTTTACCAATATTTTGATACTATTTCATGTAGTATCACGATATGTGATTTGGCCTTCATATATCAGGATTTCGCATAATATTGCATTTTAAGCAAGTTTTCTTGCATTTTGTTTCGTACGAAAAATCATCGAATTTAGCAATATTTTGACGTTGATCATCCACTTTTCCTCTATGTGCTTTAAACAAAATATCATCGAATTAGGCAATATTTTGCCGTTTTTCCACGTTTTTGTGAATTTTCAGTTTATGGTTTATTCATTATATATACGATAAAAACGATGCAAACACATAATTGATTAGATAATAACCTTAAATACTTCATTTTCAATCATCTATTGGTTTCTCGTTAAAATACTGTGTAAGATATTGAAAAGGGGAGAAGTTCGGTTTTTATTGCATATATCGACGTTTCAGCTTTATTAGAGCGGTTTTACGTGTACATCTTCCATCGGTAATATAAACGGAAAATCAAGAACATTTTAGTTAATGCTAATGAAAACACATTGTTTTTTATCATTTGTATTGAAAACAACATTGTCATATATCTTTCTTGGATCTAAATAATACGAAACCTCGCTCTATGATTTGAAGTCAAAATCCTCAAATATTGTATAATAGTGACTTTTTCACGTTTAATCATGTAGTTTGATATTACGTAAATATATTCATTTTTACCAATATTTCGATACAATTTCATGTAGTATCACGATATGTGATTTGGCCTTCAAATCTCAGAATGTCGCATAATATTGCATTTTAAGCAAGTTTTCTTGCATTTTGTTTCGTACGAAAAATCATCGAATTTAGCAATATTTTGACGTTATCATCCACTTTTCCTCTATGTGATTTAAACAAAATATCATCGAATTAGGCAATATTTTACCGTTTTTCCACGTTTATGTGAATTTTCAGTTTATGGGTTTAATTCATTATATATAGGATAAAATGATGCAAGCACATAATTGATTTGATAATAACCTTAAATACTTCATTTTCAATCAACTATTTGTTTCTCGTTAAAATTCTGAGTAAGATATTAAAAAGGGAAAAGTTCTGTTTTTATTGCATATATCGACGTTTCAGCCGGAATAGAGCGTTTTTCGTGTACATTTTCCATAGGTAATATAAACGGAAAATCAGGAACATTTTAGTTAATTCTAATGAAAACACATTAATTTTTATCATTTGTATTCGAAACAATATTGTCATATGTCTTTTCTTGGATCTAAATAATACGAAACCTCGCTCTATGATTTGAAGTTAAAATCCTCATATATGGTAAATAGTGATTTTTTCACGTTAATCATGTAGTTTGATATTACGTAAATATATTCATTTTTACCAATATTTCGATACTATTTCATGTAGTATCACGATATGTGATTTGGCCTTCAAATCTCAGAATGTCGCATAATATTGCATTTTAAGCAAATTTTCTTGCATTTTGTTTTGTACGAAAAATCGTCGAATTTAGCAATATTTTGACGTTTATCATCTCCTTTTCCTTTATGTGATTTAAAGAAAATATCATCGAATTAGGCAATATTTTGCCGTTTTTCCACGTTTTGTGAATTTTCAGTTTATGGGTTTAATTCATTATATATACGATAAAAATGATGCAAACACATAATTGATTAGATAGTAACCTTAAATACTTCATTTTCAATCAACTATTTGTTTCTCGTTAAAATACTGAGTAAGATATTAAAAAGGGGAGAAGTTCTGTTTTTATTGCATATATCGACGTTTTCAGCCGGAATAGAGCGTTTTTCGTGTACATTTTCCATAGGTAATATAAACGGAAAATCAGGAACATTTTAGTTAATGCTAATAAAAACACATTGTTTTTTATCATTTGTATTGAAAACAACATTGTCATATTTCTTTTCTTGGATCTAAATAATACGAAACTCGCTCCATGATTTGAAGTTAAAATCCTCAAATATTGTATAATAGTGACTTTTTCACGTTAATCATGTAGTTTGATATTACGTAAATATATTCATTTTTACCAATATTTCGATACTATTTCATGTAGTCTCACGATATGTGATTTGGCTTTCAAATCTGAGAATGTCGCATAATATTGCATTTTAAGCATGTTTTCTCGCATTTTGTTTCGTACGAAAAATCGTCTAATTTAGCAATATTTTGACGTTTCTCATCCACTTTTCCTCTATGTGATTTAAACAAAATATCATTGAACTAGGCAATATTTTGCCGTTTTTCCACGTTTTTGTGAATTTTCAGTCTATGGGTATTAATTCATTATATATACGATAAAAATGATGCAAACACATAATTGATTAGATAATAACCTTAAATACTTCATTTTCAATCATCTATTTGTTTCTCGTTAAAATACTGTGTAAGATATTGAAAAGGGGAGAAGTTCTGTTTTTATTGCATATATCGACGTTTCAGCCGGATTAGAGCGGTTTTACGTGTACAACTTCCATCGGTAATATAAACGGAAAATCAAGAACATTTTAGTTAATTCTATGAAAACACATTGTTTTTTATCATTTGTATTGAAAACAACATTTTCATATGTCTTTTCTTAGATCTAAATAATACGAAACCTCGCTCTATGATTTGAAGTTAAAACCCTCAATATATGGTAAAATAGTGAATTTTTTCACGTTTTTCCATGCAGTGTGATTTACGTATATATATACGTTTTTACCAATATTTCGATACTATTTCATGTAGTATCACGATATGTGATTTGGTCTTCAAATCTCAGAATTTCGCATAAATATTGCATTTTAAGCAAGTTTTCTTGCATTTGTTTCGTACGAAAAAATCATCGAATTTAGCAATATTTTGACGTTTATCATCCACTTTTCCTCTATGTGCTTTAAACAAAATATCATCGAATTAGGCAATATTTTGCCGTTTTTCCACGTTTTGTGAATTTTCAGTTTATGGTTTAATTCATTATATATACGATAAAAACGATGCAAACACATAATTGATTAG
Organism: Procambarus clarkii; assembly: GCF_040958095.1. Taxonomy (NCBI): domain Eukaryota; kingdom Metazoa; phylum Arthropoda; class Malacostraca; order Decapoda; family Cambaridae; genus Procambarus; species Procambarus clarkii. The sequence continues at coordinate 619,496 of NC_091201.1, forward strand.
ATAATAACCTTAAATACTTCATTTTCAATCATCTATTTGTTTCTCGTTAAAATACTGTGTAAGATATTGAAAAGGGGAGAAGTTCGGTTTTTATTGCATATATCGACGTTTCAGCTTTATTAGAGCGGTTTTACGTGTACATCTTCCATCGGTAATATAAACGGAAAATCAAGAACATTTTAGTTAATGCTAATGAAAACACATTGTTTTTTATCATTTGTATTGAAAACAACATTGTCATATATCTTTCTTGGATCTAAATAATACGAAACCTCGCTCTATGATTTGAAGTCAAAATCCTCAAATATTGTATAATAGTGACTTTTTCACGTTAATCATGTAGTTTGATATCACGTAAATATATTAATTTTTACCAATATTTCGATACAATTTCATGTAGTATCACGATATGTGATTTGGCTTTCAAATCTCAGAATGTCGCATAATATTGCATTTTAAGCAAGTTTTCTTGCATTTTGTTTCGTACGAAAAATCATCGAATTTAGCAATATTTTGACGTTTATCATCCACTTTTCCTCTATGTGATTTAACAAAATATCATCGAATTAGGCAATATTTTACCGTTTTTCCACGTTTATGTGAATTTTCAGTTTATGGGTTTAATTCATTATATATAGGATAAAAATGATGCAAGCACATAATAGATTTGATAATAACCTTAAATACTTCATTTTCAATCAACTATTTGTTTCTCGTTAAAATTCTGAGTAAGATATTAAAAAAGGGAAAAGTTCTGTTTTTATTGCATATATCGACGTTTCAGCCGGAATAGAGCGTTTTTCGTGTACATTTTCCATAGGTAATATAAACGGAAAATCAGGAACATTTTAGTTAATTCTAATGAAAACACATTGATTTTTATCATTTGTATTCGAAACAATATTGTCATGTCTTTTCTTGGATCTAAATAATACGAAACCTCGCTCTATGATTTGAAGTTAAAATCCTCATATATGGTAAAATAGTGATTTTTTTCACGTTAATCATGTAGTTTGATATTACGTAAATATATTCATTTTTACCAATATTTCGATACTATTTCATGTAGTATCACGATATGTGATTTGGCCTTCAAATCTCAGAATGTCGCATAATATTGCATTTTAAGCAAATTTTCTTACATTTTGTTTCGTACGAAAAATCGTCTAATTTAGCAATATTTTGACGTTTCTCATCCACTTTTCCTCTATGTGATTTAAACAAAATATTATTGAATTAGGCAATATTTTGCCGTTTTTCCACGTTTTTGTGAATTTTCAGTCTATTGGTATTAATTCATTATATATACGATAAAAATGATGCAAACACATAATTGATTAGATAATAACCTTAAATACTTCATTTTCAATCATCTATTTGTTTCTCGTTAAAATACTGTGTAAGATATTGAAAAGGGGAGAAGTTCTGTTTTTATTGCATATATCGACGTTTCAGCCGGATTAGAGCGGTTTTACGTGTACATCTTCCATCGGTAATATAAACGGAAAATCAAGAACATTTTAGTTAATTCTAATGAAAACACATTGTTTTTTATCATTTGTATTGAAAACAACATTGTCATATGTCTTTTCTTAGATCTAAATAATACGAAACCTCGCTCTATGATTTGAAGTTAAAACCCTCATATATGGTAAAATAGTGACTTTTTTCACGTTTTTCATGCAGTGTGATTTTACGTATATATATACGTTTTTACCAATATTTCGATACTATTTCATGTAGTATCACGATATGTGATTTGGTCTTCAAATCTCAGAATTTCGCATAATATTGCATTTTAAGCAAGTTTTCTTGCATTTTGTTTCGTACGAAAAATCATCGAATTTAGCAATATTTTTACGTTTATCATCCACTTTTCCTCTATGTGCTTTAAAACAAAATATCATCGAATTAGGCAATATTTTGCCGTTTTTCCACGTTTTTGTGAATTTTCAGTTTATGGTTTAATTCATTATATATACGATAAAAACGATGCAAACACATAATTGATTAGATAATAACCTTAAATACTTCATTTTCAATCATCTATTTGTTTCTCGTTAAAATACTGTGTAAGATATTGAAAAGGGGAGAAGTTCGGTTTTTATTGCATATATCGACGTTTCAGCTTTATTAGAGCGGTTTTACGTGTACATCTTCCATCGGTAATATAAACGGAAAATCAAGAACATTTTAGTTAATGCTAATGAAAACACATTGTTTTTTATCATTTGTATTGAAAACAACATTGTCATATATCTTTTCTTGGATCTAAATAATACGAAACCTCGCTCCATGATTTGAAGTCAAAATCCTCAAATATTGTATAATAGTGACTTTTTCACGTTAATCATGTAGTTTGATATTACGTAAATATATTCATTTTTACCAATATTTCGATACAATTTCATGTAGTATCACGATATGTGATTTGGCCTTCAAATCTCAGAATGTCGCATAATATTGCATTTTAAGCAAGTTTTCTTGCATTTTGTTTCGTACGAAAAATCATCGAATTTAGCAATATTTTGACGTTTATCATCCACTTTTCCTCTATGTGATTTAAACAAAATATCATCGAATTAGGCAATATTTTACCGTTTTTTCCACGTTTATGTGAATTTTCAGTTTATGGGTTTAATTCATTATATATAGGATAAAAATGATGCAAGCACATAATTGATTAGATAATAACCTTAAATACTTCATTTTCAATCATCTATTTGTTTCTCGTTAAAATACTGTGTAAGATATTGAAAAGGGGAGAAGTTCTGTTTTTATTGCATATATCGACGTTTCAGCCGGATTAAGCGGTTTTACGTGTACAACTTCCATCGGTAATATAAACGGAAAATCAAGAACATTTTAGTTAATGCTAATGAAAACACATTGTTTTTTATCATTTGTATTGGAAACATCATTGTCATATGTCTTTTCTTGGATGTAAATAATACGAAACCTCGTTCTATGATATGAAGTTAAAATCCTCATATATGGTAAAATAGTGACTTTTTCACGTTTTTCATGTAGTGTGATTTTACGTAAATATATACGTTTTTACCAATATTTCGATATTATTTCATATAGTATCACGATATGTGATTTGGCCTTCAAATCTCAGAATTTCGCATAATATTGCATTTTAAGCAAGTTTTCTTGCATTTTGTTTCGTACGAAAAATCGTCGAATTTAGTAATATTTTGACGTTTATCATCTCCTTTTCCTTTATGTGATTTAAACAAAATATCATCGAATTAGGCAATATTTTGCCGTTTTTCCACGTTTTTGTGAATTTTCAGTTTATGGTTTAATTCATTATATATACGATAAAAATGATGCAAACACATAATTGATTAGATAATAACCTTAAATACTTCATTTTCAATCATCTATTTGTTTCTCGTTAAAATACTGTGTAAGATATTGAAAAGGGGAGAAGTTCGGTTTTTATTGCATATATCGACGTTTCAGCCGGATTAGAACGGTTTTACGTGTACATCTTCCATCGGTAAAAAACACCGAAAATCAAGAACTTTTTAGTTAATGCTAATGAAAACACATTGTTTTTTATCATTTGTATTCGAAACAACATTGTCATATGTCTTTTCTTAGATCTAAATAATACGAAACCTCGCTCTATGATTTGAAGTTAAAACCCTCATATATGGTAAAATAGTGAACTTTTTCACGTTTTTAATGTTGTGTGATTTTACGTAAAAATATACGTTTTTACCAATATTTCGATACTATTTCATGTAGTATCACGATATGTGATTTGGCCTTCATATCTCAGAATTTCGCATAATATTGCATTTTAAGCAAGTTTTCTTGCATTTTGTTTTGTACGAAAAATCGTCAAATTTAGCAATATTTCGACGTTTATCACCTCCTTTTCCTTTATGTGATTTAAACAAAATATGATCGAATTAGGCAATATTTTGCCGTTTTTCAACGTTTTTGTGAATTTTCAGTCTATGGGTATTAATTCATTATATATTCGATAAAAATGATGCAAACACATAATTGATTAGATAATAACCTTAAATACTTCATTTTCAATCATCTATTTGTTTCTCGTAAAAATACTGTGTAAGATATTGAAAATGGGAGAAGTTCGGTTTTTATTGCATATATCGACGTTTCAGCTATATTAGAGCGGTTTTACGTGTACATCTTCCATCGGTAATATAAACGGAAAATCAAGAACATTTTAGTTAATGCTAATGAAAACACATTGTTTTTTATCATTTGTATTGAAAACAACATTGTCATATATCTTTTCTTGGATCTAAATATTACGAAACCTCGCACTATGATTTGAAGTCAAAATCCTCAAATATTGTATAATAGTGACTTTTTCACGTTAATCATGTAGTTTGATATTACGTAAATATATTCCTTTTTACCAATATTTCGATACTATTTCATGTAGTATCACGATACGTGATTTGGCTTTCAAATCTCAGAATGTCGCATAATATTGCATTTTAAGCAAATTTTCTCGCATTTTGTTTCGTACGAAAAATCATAGAATTTAGCAATATTTTGATGTTTATCATCCACTTTTCCTCTATGTGATTTAAACAAAATATCATCGAATTAGGCAATATTTTGCCGTTTTTTCCACGTTTTTGTGAATTTTCAGTTTATGGGTTTAATTCATTATATATACGATAAAAATGATGCAAACACATAATTGATTAGATAGTAACCTTAAATACTTCATTTTCAATCAACTATTTGTTTCTCGTTAAAATACTGTGTTAGATATTGAAAAGGGGAGAAGTTCGGTTTTTATTGCATATATCGACGTTTCAGCCGGATTAGAGCGGTTCTACGTGTACATCTTCCATCGGTAATATAAACGGAAAATCAAGAACATTTTAGTTAATGCTAATGAAAACACATTGTTTTTTATCATTTGTATTAGAAACAACAATGTCATATGTCTTTTCTTAGATCTAAATAATACGAAACCTCGCTCTATGATTTGAAGTTAAAACCCTCATATATGGTAAAATAGTGATTTTTTTCACGTTTTTCATGTAGTGTGATTATAACGTAAATATCTACGTTTTTACCAATATTTCGATACTATTTCATGTAGTATCACGATATGTGATTTGGCTTTCAAATCTCAGAATTTCGCATAATATTGTATTTTAAGCAAGTTTTCTTGCATTTTGTTTTGTACGAAAAATCGTCGAATTTAGCAATATTTTCACGTTTAGCATCTCCTTTTCCTTTATGTGATTTAAACAAAATATCATCGAATTAGGCAATATTTTGCCGTTTTTCCACGTTTTTGTGAATTTTCAGTTTATGGGTTTAATTCATTATATATACGATAAAAATGATGCAAACACATAATTGATTAGATAGTAACCTTAAATACTTCATTTTCAATCAACTATTTGTTTCTCGTTAAAATACTGAGTAAGATATTAAAAAGGGGAGAAGTTCTGTTTTTATTGCATATATCGACGTTTCAGCCGGAATAGAGCGTTTTTCGTGTACATTTTCCATAGGTAATATAAACGGAAAATCAGGAACATTTTAGTTAATGCTAATGAAAACACATTGTTTTTTATCATTTGTATTGAAAACAACATTGTCATATTTCTTTTCTTGGATCTAAATAATACGAAACTCGCTCCATGATTTGAAGTTAAAATCCTCAAATATTGTATAATAGTGACTTTTTCACGTTAGTCATTCGATGATATTTTGTTTAAATCACATAAAGGAAAAGGAGATGATAAACGTCAAAATATTGCTAAATTCGACGATTTTTCGTACGAAACAAAATGCAAGAAAACTTGCTTAAAATGCAATATTATGCGAAATTCTGAGATTTGAAGGCCAAATCATATATCGTGATACTATATGAAATAGTATCGAAATATTGGTAAAAACGTATATATTTACGTAAAATCACACTACATGAAAAACGTGAAAAAAGTCACTATTTTACCATATATGAGGATTTTAACTTCAAATCATAGAGCGAGGTTTCGTATTATTTAGATCCAAGAAAAGACATATGACAATGATGTTTCCAATACAAATGATAAAAAACAATGTGTTTTCATTAGCATTAACTAAAATGTTCTTGATTTTCCGTTTATATTACCGATGGAAGATGTACACGTAAAACCGCTCTAATCCGGCTGAAACGTCGATATATGCAATGAAACCGAACTTCTCCCCTTTTCAATATCTTACACAGTATTTTAACGAGAAACAAATAGATGATTGAAAATGAAGTATTTAAGGTTATTATCTAATCAATTATGTGTTTGCATCATTTTTATCGTATATATAATGAATTAATACCCATAGACTGAAAATTCACAAAAACGTTGAAAAACGGCAAAATATTGCCTAATTCGATCATATTTTGTTTAAATCACATAAAGGAAAAGGAGGTGATAAACGTCGAAATATTGCTAAATATGACGATTTTTCGTACAAAACAAAATGCAAGAAAACTTGCTTAAAATGCAATATTATGCGAAATTCTGAGATATGAAGGCCAAATCACATATCGTTATACTACATGAAATAGTATCGAAATATTGGTAAACACGTATATATTTACGTAAAATCACACTACATGAAAAACGTGAAAAAAGTCACTATTTTACCATATATGAGGGTTTTAACTTCAAATCATAGAGCGAGGTTTCGTATTATTTAGATCTAAGAAAAGACATATGACAATGTTGTTTCCAATACAAATGATAAAAATCAATGTGTTTTCATTAGAATTAACTAAAATGTTCCTGATTTTCCGTTTATATTACCTATGGAAAATGTACACGAAAAACGCTCTATTCCGGCTGAAACGTCGATATATGCAGTAAAAACAAAACTTCTCCCCTTTTCAATATCTTACTCAGAATTTTAACGAGAAACAAATAGTTGATTGAAAATGAAGTATTTAAGGTTATTATCTAATCAATTATGTGTTTGCATCATTTTTATCGTATATATAATGAATTAATACACATAGACTGAAAATTCACAAAAACGTGGAAAAACGGCAAAATATTGCCTAATTCGATGATATTTTGTTTAAATCACATAAAGGAAAAGGAGATGATAAACGTCAAAATATTGCTAAATTAGACGATTTTTCGTACAAAACAAAATGCAAGAAAACTTACTTAAAATGCAATATTATGAGAAATTCTGAGATTTGAAGGCCAAATCACATATCGTGATACTACATGAAATAGTATCGAAATATTGGTAAAAACGTTTATATTTACGTAAAATCACACTACATGAAAAACGTGAAAAAAGTCACTATTTTACCATATATATGAGGATTTTAACTTCAAATCATAGAGCGAGGTTTCGTATTATTTAGATCCAAGAAAAGACATATGACAATGTTGTTTCCAATACAAATGATAAAAATCAATGTGTTTTCATTAGAATTAACTAAAATGTTCCTGATTTTCCGTTTATATTACCTTTGAAAAATGTACACGAAAAACGGTCTATTCCGGCTGAAACGTCGATATATGCAATAAAAACAGAACTTCTGCCCTTTTTAATGTCTTCCTCAGAATTTTAACGAGAAACAAATAGATGATTGAAAACGAAGTATTTAAGGTTATTATCTAATCAATTATGTGTTTGCATCATTTTTATCGTATATATAATGAATTAATACCCATAAACTGAAAATTCACAAAAAACGTGGAAAAACGGCAAAATATTGCCTAATACGATGATATTTTGTTAAAATCACATAGAGGAAAAGTGGATGATAAACGTCAAAATATTGCTAAATTCGATGATTTTTCGTACGAAACCAAATGCAAGAAAACTTGCTTAAAATGCAATATTATGCGAATTTCTGAGATTTGAAGGCAAAATCACATATCGTGATACTACATGAAATAGTATCGAAATATTGGTAAAAATGAATATATTTACGAAATTTCAAACTATATGATTAACGTGAAAAAGTCACTATTATACAATATTTGAGGATTTTAACTTCAAATCATAGAGCAAGGTTTCGTATTATTTAGATCCAAGAAAAGATATATGACAATGTTGTTTTCAATACAAATGATAAAAAACAATGTGTTTTCGATAGAATTAACTAAAATGTTCTTGATTTCCGTTTATATTACCGATGGAAGATGTACACGTAAAACCGCTCTAATCCGGCTGAAACGTCGATATTTGCAATAAAAACCGAACTTCTCCCCTTTTCAATATCTCACACAGTATTTTAACGAGAAACAAATAGATGTTTGCAAATGAAGTATTTAAGGTTATTATCTAATCAATTATGTGTTTGCATCATTTTTATCGTATATATAATGAATTAATACCTATAGACTGAAAATTCACAAAAACGTGGAAAAACGGCAAAATATTGCCTAATTCGATGATATTTTGTTTAAATCAAGAGAGGGATTGAAATCAAGAGAGGGATATTTTGTTTAAATCAAGAGAGGCTCAAGAGAGGGATGCAGAGGCTGTGGAGAGTGATGCAGAGGCTCAGGAGAGTGATGAATAGGCTCAAGAGAGTGATGCAGAGGCTCAAGTGAGGGATGCAGAGGCTCAAGAGAGTGATGCAGAGGCTAAAGAGAGTGATGCAGAGGCTTAAGAGAGTGATGCAGAGGCTTAAGAGAGGGATGCAGAGGCTCAAGAGAGTGATGCATAGGCTCAAGAGAGTGATGCAGAGGCTTAAGTGAGTGATGCAGAGGCTTAAGAGAGGGATGCAGAAGTTCCAGAGAGTGATACAGAGGCTTAAGAGAGGGATGCAGAGGTTCAAGAGAATGATGCAGAGGCTCAAAAGAGTGTTGCAGAGGTTCAAGAGAGGGATGCTGAGGCTCCAGAGAGGGATGCAGAGGCTGAAGAGAGTGATGCAGAGGCTGAAGAGAGAGATGCAGAGGCTTTAGTGAGTGATGAAGAGGCTGAAGAGAGAGATGCAGAGGCTCAAGAGAGTGATGCAGAGGCTTAAGAGAGGGATGCAGAGGCTGAAAAGAATGATGCAGAGGCTCAAGAGAGGGATTCAGAGGCTCAAGAGAGTGATGCAGTGACTCAAGAGAGTTATGCAGAGGCTCAAGAGAGTGATGCAGAGGCACAAGAGAATGATGTAGAGGCTTAAGAGAGGGATGCAGAGACTGAAGAGAATGATGTAGAGGCTTAAGAGAGGGATGCAGAGGCTGAAGAGAGTGATGCAGAGGCTCAGGAGAGTGATGCAGAGTCTCAGGAGTGTGATCAGAGGCTGAAGAGAATGATGCAGAGGCTTACGAGAGTGATGCAGAGGCTGAAGAGAATGATGCAGAGGCTTAAGAGAGGTATGAAGAGACTCAAGAGAGTGATACAGAGGCTCAAGACAGGGGATGCAGAGGCTTAAGAGAGGGATGCAGAGACTCAAAGGAGTGATGCAGACGCCCAAGAGAGAGATGCAGAGGCTAAAGAGAGTGATTCAAAGGCTCACGAGAGGGATGCAGAGGCTCATGAGAGGGGTGCTGAGGCTCAAGTGAGGGATGGAGAGGCTTAGGAGAATGATGTAGAGGCTCAAGAGAGGGATGCAGAGGCTGATGGGAGTGATGCAGAGGCTCAAGAGAGTGATGCATAGGCTCAAGAGAGTGATGCAGAGGCTCAAGAGAGGGATGCAGAGGCTGAAGAGAGTGATGCAGAGGCTCAAGAGAGTGATGCAGAGGGTAAAGAGAGTGATGCAGAGGCTTAAAAGAGTGATGCAGAGGCTTAAGAGAGGGATGCAGAGGCTCAAGAGAGTGATGCAGAGGCTCAAGAGAGTGATGCAGAGGCTAAGGTGAGTGATGCAGAGGCTTAAGAGAAGGATGCAGAGGCTCCACAGAGTGATACAGAGGCTTAAGAGAGGGATGCAGAGGTTCAAGAGAATGATGCAGAGGCTCAAATGAGTGCTGCAGAGGTTCAAGAGAGGGATGCTGAGGCTCCAGAGAGAGATGCAGAGGCTTATGAGAGTGATGAAGAGGCTCAAGAGAGTAATGCAGAGGCTGAAGAGAGTGATGTAGAGGCTCAAGATAGTGATGCAGAGGCTGAAGAGAGTGATGCAGAGGATCACGAGAGTGATGCAGAGGCTCAAGAGAGTGATGCAGAGGATCAAGAGAGGGAAGCAGAGGCCTAAGAGCGTGATGCAGAAGCCAAAGAGAGTGATGCAGAGGCCTCAAGAGAGGGATTCAGAGGCTTAAGTGAGTGATTCAGAGGCTTTCGAGAGTGATGCAGAGGCTTAGAAGAGTGAGGTAGAGGATTAGGAGAGGGATGCAGAGGCTCAAGTGAGTGATGCAGAGGCTTAAGAGGATGATGCAGAGGCTCAAGAGAGTGATGCAGAGGCTCAAGAGAGGGATGCAGGGGCGCAAGAGAATGATGTAGAGGCTTAAGAGAGGGATGCTGAGGCACAAGAGAATGATGCAGAGGCTCAAGAGAGTGATGCAGAGGATTAGGAGAGGGATGCAGAGGCTTTAGAGAGTGATGCAGAGGCTCAAGAGAGTGATACAGAGGCTCAAGAGAGTGATGTAGAGGGTCAAGAGAGTGATGCAGAGGCTCAAGAGAATGATGCAGAGACTCACAAGAATGATGCAGAGAATCAAGAGAGGGAAGCCGAGGCTTAAGAGAGTGATGCAGAGGCCGAGGAGAGTGATGCAGAGGCTTAAGAGAGTGATGCAGAGGCTGAAGAGAGTGATGCAGAGGCTTAAGAGAGTGATGCAGAGGCTTAGAAGAGGGATGCAGAGGCTTACGAGAGTGATGCAGAGGATCAAGTGAGTGATGCAGAGGCTCGAGAGAGTTATGCAGAGGCCTCAAGAGAGGGATTCCGAGGCTTAAGAGAGTGATGCAGAGGCCTCAAGAGAGGGATTTTGAGGCTTAAGAGAGGGATGAAAAGGCTGAAAAAAGTGATGCAGAGGCTCAAGAGAGGGATGCAGAGGCTCAAGAGAGTGATTCAGAGGCTTACGAGAGTGATGTAGAGGTTTAGGAGAGGGATGCAGATGCTTAAGAGGATGATGCAGAGGCTCAAGAGAGTGATGCAGAGGCTCAAGAGAGTGATGCAGAGGCTTAAGAGAGGGATGCAGAGGCTCAAGAGAGTGATGCAGAGGCTTAAGAAAGGGATGCAGAGGCTCAAGAGAATGATGCAGAGGCTCAAGAGAAGGAAGCTGAGGCTCCAGAGAGGGATGCAGAGGCTCAAGAGAGTGATGCAGAGGCTGAAGAGAGTGATGCAGAGGCTCAAGAGAGTGATGCAGAGGCTTAAGAGAGGGATGCAGAGGCTGAGGAGAATGATGCAGAGGCTCAAGAGAGCGATTCAGAGGCTCTAGAGAGGGATGCAGAGGCTTAAGAGAGTGATGCAGAGTCTGTAGAGAGTGTTGCAGAGGCTCAAGAGAGGGATGCAGAGGCTCAAGAGAGTGATGCAGAGATTCAAGAGATATATGCAGAGGCTAAAGAGAGTGATGCAGAGGCTTACGAGAGTGATGCAGAGGCTTAAGAGAGTGACGCTGAGGCTCAACAGAGTGATGCAGAGGCTCAAGAGAGTGATGTAGAGGCTCAAGAGAGTGATGCAGAGGCTCAAGAGAGTGATGCAGAGGCTCAAGAGAGTGATGCAGAGGATCATGAGAGTGATGAAGAGGCTCAAGAGAGGGATTCAGAGGCTCTAGAGAGGGATGCAGAGGCTTAAGAGAGTGATGCAGAGTCTGAAGAGAGTGTTGCAGAAGCTCAAAAGAGGGATGCAGAGGCTCAAGAGAGTGATGCAGAGACTCAAGAGAGTTATGCAGAGGCTCAAGAGAGTGATGCAGAGGCTTACGAGACTGATGCAAAGGCTCAAGAGAGGGATGTAGATGCTCAAGAGAGTGATGCAGAAGCTCAAGAGAGTGATGCTGAGGCTCAAGTGAGTGATGCAGAGGCTTAAGAGGATGATGCAGAGGCTCAAGAGAGTGATGCAGAGGCTCAAGAGAGGGATGCAGGGGCGCAAGAGAATGATGTAGAGGCTTAAGAGAGGGATGCTGAGGCACAAGAGAATGATGCAGAGGCACAAGAGAATGATGCAGAGGCTCAAGAGAGTGATGCAGAGGATTAGGAGAGGGATGCAGAGGAATAAGAGAGTGATGCAGAGGCTCAAGAGAGTGATACAGAGGCTCAAGAGAGTGATGTAGAGGGTCAAGAGAGTGATGCAGAGGCTCAAGAGAATGATGCAGAGACTCACAAGAATGATGCAGAGAATCAAGAGAGGGAAGCCGAGGCTTAAGAGAGTGATGCAGAGGCCGAGGAGAGTGATGCAGAGGCTTAAGAGAGTGATGCAGAGGCTGAAGAGAGTGATGCAGAGGCTTAAGAGAGTGATGCAGAGGCTTAGAAGAGGGATGCAGAGGCTTACGAGAGTGATGCAGAGGATCAAGTGAGTGATGCAGAGGCTCGAGAGAGGGATGCAGGGGCGCAAGAGAATGATGTAGAGGCTTAAGAGAGGGATGCTGAGGCACAAGAGAATGATGCAGAGGCACAAGAGAATGATGCAGAGACTCACAAGAATGATGCAGAGAATCAAGAGAGGGAAGCCGAGGCTTAAGAGAGTGATGCAGAGGCCGAGGAGAGTGATGCAGAGGCTTAAGAGAGTGATGCAGAGGCTGAAGAGAGTGATGCAGAGGCTTAAGAGAGTGATGCAGAGGCTTAGAAGAGGGATGCAGAGGCTTACGAGAGTGATGCAGAGGCTTAAGAGAGTGATGCAGAGGCTCAAGAGAGGGATGCAGAGGCTTAAGAGAGGGGATGCAGAGGCTGAAGAGAGTGATGCAGAGGCTGAAGAGAGTGATGCAGGGGCTTAAGACAGGGATGGAGAGGTTCAAGAGAGGGATGCAGAGGCTCAAGAGAGGGATGCAGGGGCTCCAGAGAGAGATGCAGAGGCTCAAAAGAGGGATGCAGAGACTCTTGAGAGTGATGCAGAGGCTCAAGAGAGGGATGCAGAGGCTCAAGAGAATGATACAGAGGCTCAAGAGAGTGATGTAGAGGATCAAGAGAGGGAGGCAGAGGCTTAAGAGAGTGATGCAGAGGCTCAAGAGAGTGATGCAGAGGATCAAGAGAGTGATGCAGAGGCTTAAGAGAGTGATGCAGAGGCTCAAGAGAGTGATGCAGACAATAAAGAGAGTGATGCAGAGGCTCAAGAGAGTGATGCAGAGGATCAAGAGGAGAAGCAGAGGCTTAAGAGAGTGATGCAGAGGCTCTAGAGAGTGATGCAGAGGCTTAAGAGAGTGATGCAGAGGCTTAAGAGAGGGATGCAGAAGCTCAAGAGAGGGATGCAGAGGCTCAAGAGAGTGATTCAGAGGCTTACGAGAGAGATGAAGAGGATAAAGAGAGTGATGCAGAGGCTCGAGAGAGTTATGCAGAGGCCTCAAGAGAGGAATTCAGAGGCTTAAGAGAGTGATGCAGAGGCTTAAGAGAGTGATGCAGAGGCTCAAGAGAGGGATGCAGAGGCTCAAGAGAGTGATTCAGAGGCTTACAAGAGTGATGCAGCGGCTTAAGAGAGTGATGTAGAGGCTTGAGAGAGGGATGCAGAGGCTAAAGAGAGGGATGCAAACGCTCAAGAGAGGGATGCAGAGGCTCAAGTAAGGGATGCAGAGGCTCTTGAGAATGAACCAGAGGCTCAAGAGAGGGATGCAGCTTCTCTTGTGCCTCTGCATCCCTCACTTGAGCCTCTGCATCCCTCTCTTGAGCCTCTGCATCCCTCTCTTAAGCCTCTGCATCACTCTCTTAAGCCTCTGCGTCCCTCTGTTGAGCCTCTGCATCCCTATCAAGAGCCTCTGCATCCCTCTCTTGTGTTTCTGCATCCCTCACTTAAGCCTCTGCATCTCTCTCTTGAGCCTCTGCATCCCCCTCTTAAGCCTCAGCATCACTCTCTTAAGCCTCTGCATCACACTCTTAAGCCTCTGAATCACTCTCTTGAGGCTCTGCATCACTGTCTTGAGCCACTGCATCACTCTCTTGAGCCTCTGCATCACTCTCTTGAGCCTCTGCATCATCCTCTTAAGCATCTGCATCCCTCTCCTAAACCTCTACATCACTCTCGTAAGCCTCTGAATCACTCTCTTGAGCCTCTGCATCCCTCTCTTGAGCCTCTGCATCACTTTTTTCAGCCTTTTCATCCCTCTCTTAAGCCTCAAAATCCCTCTCTTGAGGCTTCTGCATCACTCTCTTAAGCCTCGGAATCCCTCTCTTGAGGCCTCTGCATAACTCTCTCGAGCCTCTGCATCACTCACTTGATCCTCTGCATCACTCTCGTATGCCTCTGCATCCCTCTTCTAAGCCTCTGCATCACTCTCTTAAGCCTCTGCATCACTCTCTTCAGCCTCTGCATCACTCTCTTAAGCCTCTGCATCACTCTCCTCGGCCTCTGCATCACTCTCTTAAGCCTCGGCTTCCCTCTCTTGATTCTCTGCATCATTCTTGTGAGTCTCTGCATCACTCTCTTGAGCCTCTGCATCACTCTCTTGACCCTCTACATCACTCTCTTGAGCCTCTGTATCACTCTCTTGAGCCTCTGCATCACTCTCTTAAGCCTCTGCATCCCTCTCCTAATCCTCTGCATCACTCTCTTGAGCCTCTGCATCATTCTCTTGTGCCTCAGCATCCCTCTCTTAAGCCTCTACATCATTCTCTTGAGCCCCTGCATCCCTCTCTTGAGCCTCTGCATCACTCTCTTGAGCCTCTGCATCATCCTCTTAAGCCTCTGCATCACTCACTTGAGCCTCTGCATCCCTCTCCTAATCCTCAACCTCACTCTTCTAAGCCTCTGCATCACTCTCGAAAGCCTCTGAATCACTCTCTTAAGCCTCTGAATCCCTCTCTTGAGGCCTCTGCATCACTCTCTTGAGCCTCTGAATCCCTCTCTTTAGGCCACTGCATAACTCTCTCAGGCCTCTGCATCACTCTCTTGAGCCCCTGCATACCTCTCTTGAGCCTCTGCATCACTCTCGTGAGCCTCTGCATCATCCTCTTAAGCCTCTGCATCACTCTCTTGAGCCTGTGCATCCCTCTCCTAAACCTTTACCTCACTCTCCTAAGCCACTCACTACTCTCGTAAGCGTCTGAATCACTCTCTTGAGCCTCTGTATCCCTCTATAGAGCCTTTGCATCACTCTCTTAAGCCTCTGCATCCCTCTCTTGAGCCTCTGCATCACTCTCAAGAGTCTCTGCATCCCTCTTTTGAGCCTCTGCATCTCTCTCTGGAGCCCCTGCATCCCTCTCCTGAGCCTCTGCATCCCTCTCTTGAACCTCTGCATCCCTGTCTTAAGCCTCTGCATCACTCTCTTCAGCCTCTGCATCACTCTCTTCAGCCTCTGCATCCCCTCTCTTAAGCCTCTGCATCACTCTCTTAAGCCTCAGCATCACTCTCTTGAGCTTCTGCATCACTCTCTTGAGCATCTACATCCCTCTCTTGAGCCTTTGCATCAGTCTCGTAAGCCTCTGCATCACTCTCTTGAGCCTCTGCATAACTCTCTTGAGTCTCTGCATCACTCTTTTGAGCCTCTGCATCCCTCTTTTGAGCTTCTGCAACACTCTCTTCAGACTCTGCATCACTCTCTTAAGCCTCTGCATCCCTCTCTAGAGCCTCTGAATCCCTCTCTTGAGCCTCTGCATCACTTTCTTCATCCTTTGCATCCCTCTCTTGAGCATCTACATCACTCTCTTCAGCCTCTGCATCCCTCTCTTGAGCCTCTGCATCATTCTCCTAAGCATCTGCATCACTCTCTTGAGCCTCTGCATCACACTCTTGAACCTCTGCATCCCTCACTTAAGCCTCTGCATCACTCTCTTAAGCCTCTTCATCACTCTCTTTAGCCTCTGCATCACTCTCATGATCCTCTGCATCACTCTCTTGAGCCTCTGCATCACTCTCTTGAGCCTCTACATCACTCTCTTGAGCCTCTGCATCACTCTGTTGAGCCTCAGCGTCACTCTCTTAAGCCTCTGCATCACTCTCGTAAGCCTCTGCATCACTCTCTTGAGCCTCTGCATATATCTCTTGAGTCTCTGCATCACTCTCTTGAGCCTCTGCATCCCTCTCTTGAGCCTCTGCAACACTCTCTACAGACTCTGCATCACTCTCTTAAGCCTCTGCATCCCTCTCTAGAGCCTCTGAATCGCTCTCTTGAGCCTCTGCATCATTCTCCTCAGCCTCTGCATCCCTCTCTTAAGCCTCTGCATCACTCTCTTGAGCCTCTGCATCACTCTCTTCAGCCTCTGCATCACTCTCTTGGGCCTCTGCATCCCTCTCTGGAGCCTCAGCTTCCTTCTCTTGAGCCTCTGCATCATTCTCTTGAGCCTCTGCATCCCTTTCTTAAGCCTCTGAATCCCTCTCTTGAGCCTCTGCATCCCTCTCTTAAGCCTCTGCATCACTCTCTTGAGCCTCTGCATCACTCTCTTGAGCCTCTGCATAACTCTCTTGAGTCTCTGCATCACTCTCTTGAGCCTCTGCATCCCTCTTTTGAGCTTCTGCAACACTCTCTTCAGACTCTGCATCACTCTCTTAAGCCTCTGCATCCCTCTCTAGAGCCTCTGAATCCCTCTCTTGAGCCTCTTCATCACTCTCATGATCCTCTGCATCACTCTCTTGAGCCTCTGCATCACTCTCTTGAGCCTCTGCATCACTCTCTTGAGCCTCTACATCACTCTCTTGAGCCTCTGCATCACTCTGTTGAGCCTCAGCGTCACTCTCTTAAGCCTCTGCATCACTCTCGTAAGCCTCTGCATCACTCTCTTGAGCCTCTGCATCACTCTCTTCAGCCTCTGCATCACTCTCTTGAGCCTCTGCATCCCTCTCTGGAGCCTCAGCTTCCTTCTCTTGAGCCTCTGCATCATTCTCTTGAGCCTCTGCATCCCTTTCTTAAGCCTCTGCATCACTCTCTTGAGCCTCTGCATCCCTCTCTTAAGCCTCTGCATCACTCTCTTGAGCCTCTGCATCACTCTCTTGAGCCTCTGCATCATCCTCTTAAGCATCTGCATCCCTCTCCTAAACCTCTACATCACTCTCGTAAGCCTCTGAATCACTCTCTTGAGCCTCTGCATCCCTCTCTTGAGCCTCTGCATCACTTTTTTCAGCCTTTTCATCCCTCTCTTAAGCCTCAAAATCCCTCTCTTGAGGCCTCTGCATCACTCTCTTAAGCCTCGGAATCCCTCTCTTGAGGCCTCTGCATAACTCTCTCGAGCCTCTGCATCACTCACTTGATCCTCTGCATCACTCTCGTAAGCCTCTGCATCCCTCTTCTAAGCCTCTGCATCACTCTCTTAAGCCTCTGCATCACTCTCTTCAGCCTCTGCATCACTCTCTTAAGCCTCTGCATCACTCTCCTCGGCCTCTGCATCACTCTCTTAAGCCTCGGCTTCCCTCTCTTGATTCTCTGCATCATTCTTGTGAGTCTCTGCATCATTCTCTTGAGCATCTGCATCACTCTCTTGACCCTCTACATCACTCTCTTGAGCCTCTGTATCACTCTCTTGAGCCTCTGCATCACTCTCTTAAGCCTCTGCATCCCTCTCCTAATCCTCTGCATCACTCTCTTGAGCCTCTGCATCATTCTCTTGTGCCTCAGCATCCCTCTCTTAAGCCTCTACATCATTCTCTTGCGCCCCTGCATCCCTCTCTTGAGCCTCTGCATCACTCTCTTGAGCCTCTGCATCATCCTCTTAAGCCTCTGCATCACTCACTTGAGCCTCTGCATCCCTCTCCTAATCCTCTACCTCACTCTTCTAAGCCTCTGCATCACTCTCGAAAGCCTCTGAATCACTCTCTTTAGCCTCTGCATCACTCTCTTGAGCCTCTGCATAACTCTCTTGAGTCTCTGCATCACTCTCTTGAGCCTCTGCATCCCTCTTTTGAGCTTCTGCAACACTCTCTTCAGACTCTGCATCACTCTCTTAAGCCTCTGCATCCCTCTCTAGAGCCTCTGAATCCCTCTCTTGAGCCTCTGCATCACTTTCTTCATCCTTTGCATCCCTCTCTTGAGCATCTACATCACTCTCTTCAGCCTCTGCATCCCTCTCTTGAGCCTCTGCATCATTCTCCTAAGCATCTGCATCACTCTCTTGAGCCTCTGCATCACACTCTTGAACCTCTGCATCCCTCACTTAAGCCTCTGCATCACTCTCTTAAGCCTCTTCATCACTCTCTTTAGCCTCTGCATCACTCTCATGATCCTCTGCATCACTCTCTTGAGCCTCTGCATCACTCTCTTGAGCCTCTACATCACTCTCTTGAGCCTCTGCATCACTCTGTTGAGCCTCAGCGTCACTCTCTTAAGCCTCTGCATCACTCTCGTAAGCCTCTGCATCACTCTCTTGAGCCTCTGCATATATCTCTTGAGTCTCTGCATCACTCTCTTGAGCCTCTGCATCCCTCTCTTGAGCCTCTGCAACACTCTCTACAGACTCTGCATCACTCTCTTAAGCCTCTGCATCCCTCTCTAGAGCCTCTGAATCGCTCTCTTGAGCCTTTGCATCATTCTCCTCAGCCTCTGCATCCCTCTCTTAAGCCTCTGCATCACTCTCTTGAGCCTCTGCATCACTCTCTTCAGCCTCTGCATCACTCTCTTGAGCATCTGCATCCCTCTCTGGAGCCTCAGCTTCCTTCTCTTGAGCCTCTGCATCATTCTCTTGAGCCTCTGCATCCCTTTCTTAAGCCTCTGAATCCCTCTCTTGAGCCTCTGCATCCCTCTCTTAAGCCTCTGCATCACTCTCTTGAGCTTCTGCATCACTCTCTTGAGCCTCTGCATCATCCTCTTAAGCATCTGCATCCCTCTCCTAAACCTCTACATCACTCTCGTAAGCCTCTGAATCACTCTCTTGAGCCTCTGCATCCCTCTCTTGAGCCTCTGCATCACTTTTTTCAGCCTTTTCATCCCTCTCTTAAGCCTCAAAATCCCTCTCTTGAGGCCTCTGCATCACTCTCTTAAGCCTCGGAATCCCTCTCTTGAGGCCTCTGCATAACTCTCTCGAGCCTCTGCATCATTCACTTGATCCTCTGCATCACTCTCGTAAGCCTCTGCATCCCACTTCTAAGCCTCTGCATCACTCTCTTAAGCCTCTGCATCACTCTCTTCAGCCTCTGCATCACTCTCTTAAGCCTCTGCATCACTCTCCTCGGCCTCTGCATCACTCTCTTAAGCCTCGGCTTCCCTCTCTTGATTCTCTGCATCATTCTTGTGAGTCTCTGCATCATTCTCTTGAGCCTCTGCATCACTCTCTTGACCCTCTACATCACTCTCTTGAGCCTCTGTATCACTCTCTTGAGCCTCTGCATCACTCTCTTAAGCCTCTGCATCCCTCTCCTAATCCTCTGCATCACTCTCTTGAGCCTCTGCATCATTCTCTTGTGCCTCAGCATCCCTCTCTTAAGCCTCTACATCATTCTCTTGCGCCCCTGCATCCCTCTCTTGAGCCTTTGCATCACTCTCTTGAGCCTCTGCATCATCCTCTTAAGCCTCTGCATCACTCACTTGAGCCTCTGCATCCCTCTCCTAATCCTCTACCTCACTCTTCTAAGCCTCTGCATCACTCTCGAAAGCCTCTGAATCACTCTCTTAAGCCTCTGAATCCCTCTCTTGAGGCCTCTGCATCACTCTCTTTGGCTTCTGCATCACGCTCTTAGGCCTCTGCTTCCCTCTCTTGATCCTCTGCATCACTCTCTTGAGCCTCTGCATCACTCTCGTGATCCTCTGCATCACTCTCTTCAGCCTCTTCATCACTCTCTTGAGCCTCTACATCTCTCTCTTCAGCCTCTGCATTACTCTCTTGAGCCTCTTCATCACTCTCATAAGCCTCTGCATCTCTCTCTGGAGCCTCAGCATCCCTCTCTTGAACCTCTGCAGCACTCATTTGAGCCTCTGCATCATTCTCTTGAACCTCTGCATCCCTCTCTTAAGCCTCTGTATCACTCTGTGGAGCCTCTGCATCCTTCTCTTATGCCTCTGCATCACTCACCTTAGCCTCTGCATCACTCTCTTGAGCCTCTGCATCACTCTCTTGAGCCTCTGCATCCCTCTCTTAAGCCTCTGCATCACTCTTTTAAGCCTCTGCATCACTCTCTTTACCCTCTGCATCACTCTCTTGAGCCTCTGCATCACTCTCTTCAGCCTCTGCATCCCTCTCTTGAGCCTCTGCATCACTCTCTTGAGCCTATGCATCACTCTCTTGAGCCTCTGCATCACTCCCTTCAGCCTCTGCATCCCTCTCTTGAGCCTCTACATCATTCTCCTAAGCCTCTCCATCCCTCACTTGAGCCTCAGCATCCCTCTCATGAGCCTCTGCATCCCTCTCGTGAGCCTTTGAATCACTCTCTTTAGCCTCTGCATCTCTCTCTTGGGCGTCTGCATCACTCCTTTGAGTCTCTGCATCCCTCTCTTAAGCCTCTGCATCCCCTGTCTTGAGCCTCTGTATCACTCTCTTGAGTCTCTTCATACCTCTCTTAAGCCTCTGCATCATTCTCTTCAGCCTCTGCATCACTCTCGTAAGCCTCTGCATCATTCTCTTCAGCCTCTGATCACACTCCTGAGACTCTGCATCACTCTCCTGAGCCTCTGCATCACTCTCTTCAGCCTCTGCATCCCTCTCTTAAGCCTCTACATCATTCTCTTCAGTCTGCATCCCTCTCTTAAGCCTCTACATCATTCTCTTGTGCCTCTGCATCACTCTCTTGAGCCTCTGCATAACTCTCTTGAGTCTCTGCATCACTCTCTTGAGCCTCTGAATCCCTCTCTTGAGCCTCTGCATCATTCTTTTCAGCCTCTGCATCCCTCTCTTAAGCCTCTGCATCACTCTCTTGAGCTTCTGCATCTCTCTCTTCAGCCTCTTCATCACTCACTAAAGCCTCTGCATCTCTCTCTTCAGCCTCTGCATCACTCTCTTCAGCCTCTGCATCCCTCTCTGGAGCCTCAGCATCCCTCTCTTGAACCTCTGCAACACTCTTTTGAGCCTCTGCATCATTCTCTTGAACCTCTGCATCCCTCTCTTAAGCCTCTGTATCACTCTCTGGAACTTCTGCATCCCTCTCTTAAACCTCTGCATCACTCACTTAAGCCTCTGCATCACTCTCTTGAGCCTATGCATCACTCTCTTGAGCCTCTGCATCCCTCTCTTAAGCCTCTGCATCACTCTCCTAAGCCTCTGCATCACTCTCTTTAGCATCTGCATCACTCTCTTCAGCCTCTGCATCCCTCTCTTGAGCCTCTGCATCACTCTCTTGAGCCTATTCATCACTCTCCTGAGCCTCTGCATCACTCTCCACAGCCTCTGCATCCCTCTCTTGAGCCTCTCTTGATTTAAACAAAATATCCCTCTCTTGATTTCAATCCCTCTCTTGATTTAAACAAAATATCATCGAATTAGGCAATATTTTGCCGTTTTTCCACGTTTTTGTGAATTTTCAGTCTATGGGTAATAATTCATTATATATACGATAAAAATGATGCAAACACATAATTGATTAGATAATAACCTTAAATACTTCATTTTCAATCATCTATTTGTTTCTCGTTAAAATACTGTGTAAGATATTGAAAAGGGGAGAAGTTCGGTTTTTATTGCAAATATCGACGTTTCAGCCGGATTAGAGCGGTTTTACGTGTACATCTTCCATCGGTAATATAAACGGAAAATCAAGAACATTTTAGTTAATTCTATCGAAAACACATTGTTTTTTATCATTTGTATTGAAAACAACATTGTCATATATCTTTTCTTGGATCTAAATAATACGAAACCTTGCTCTATGATTTGAAGTTAAAATCCTCAAATATTGTATAATAGTGACTTTTTCACGTTAATCATATAGTTTGAAATTTCGTAAATATATTCATTTTTACCAATATTTCGATACTATTTCATGTAGTATCACGATATGTGATTTTGCCTTCAAATCTCAGAAATTCGCATAATATTGCATTTTAAGCAAGTTTTCTTGCATTTGGTTTCGTACGAAAAATCATCGAATTTAGCAATATTTTGACGTTTATCATCCACTTTTCCTCTATGTGATTTTAACAAAATATCATCGTATTAGGCAATATTTTTCCGTTTTTCCACGTTTTTGTGAATTTTCAGTTTATGGGTATTAATTCATTATATATACGATAAAAATGATGCAAACACATAATTGATTAGATTAAATACTTCGTTTTCAATCATCTATTTGTTTCTCGTTAAAATTCTGAGGAAGACATTAAAAAGGGCAGAAGTTCTGTTTTTATTGCATATATCGACGTTTCAGCCGGAATAGAGCGTTTTTCGTGTACATTTTTCAAAGGTAATATAAACGGAAAATCAGGAACATTTTAGTTAATTCTAATGAAAACACATTGATTTTTATCATTTGTATTGGAAACAACATTGTCATATGTCTTTTCTTGGATCTAAATAATACGAAACCTCGCACTATGATTTGAAGTTAAAATCCTCATATATGGTAAAATAGTGACTTTTTTCACGTTTTTCATGTAGTGTGATTTTACGTAAATATATACGTTTTTATCAATATTTCGTTACTATTTCATGTAGTAACACGATATGTGATTTGGCCTTCAAATCTCAGAATTTCGCATAATATTGCATTTTAAGCAAGTTTTCTTGCATTTTGTTTCGTACGAAAAATCGTCGAATTTAGCAATATTTCGACTGTTTATCATCTCCTTTTCCTTTATGTGATTTAAACAAAATATCATCGAATGATTAACGTGAAAAAGTCACTATTATACAATATTTGAGGATTTTAACTTCAAATCATGGAGCGAGTTTCGTATTATTTAGATCCAAGAAAAGAAATATGACAATGTTGTTTTCAATACAAATGATAAAAAACAATGTGTTTTCATTAGCATTAACTAAAATGTTCTTGATTTTCCGTTTATATTACCGATGGAAGATGTACACGTAGAACCGCTCTAATCCGGCTGAAACGTCGATATATGCAATAAAAACCGAACTTCTCCCCTTTTCAATATCTAACACAGTATTTTAACGAGAAACAAATAGTTGATTGAAAATGAAGTATTTAAGGTTACTATCTAATCAATTATGTGTTTGCATAATTTTTATCGTATATATAATGAATTAAACCCATAAACTGAAAATTCACAAAAACGTGGAAAAACGGCAAAATATTGCCTAATTCGATGATATTTTGTTTAAATCACATAGAGGAAAAGTGGATGATAAACATCAAAATATTGCTAAATTCTATGATTTTTCGTACGAAACAAAATGCGAGAAAATTTGCTTAAAATGCAATATTATGCGACATTCTGAGATTTGAAAGCCAAATCACGTATCGTGATACTACATGAAATAGTATCGAAATATTGGTAAAAATGAATATATTTACGTAATATCAAACTACATGATTAACGTGAAAAAGTCACTATTATACAATATTTGAGGATTTTAACTTCAAATCATAGAGCGAGGTTTCGTATTATTTAGATCCAAGAAAAGACATATGACAATGTTGTTTCGAATACAAATGATAAAAATCAATGTGTTTTCATTAGAATTAACTAAAATGTTCCTGATTTTCCGTTTATATTACCTATGGAAAATGTACACGAAAAACGCTCTATTCCGGCTGAAACGTCGATATATGCAATAAAAACAGAACTTTTCCCTTTTTTAATATCTTACTCAGAATTTTAACGAGAAACAAATAGTTGATTGAAAATGAAGTATTTAAGGTTATTATCAAATCAATTATGTGCTTGCATCATTTTTATCCTATATATAATGAATTAAACCCATAAACTGAAAATTCACATAAACGTGGAAAAACGGCAAAATATTGCCTAATTCGATGATATTTTGTTTAAATCACATAGAGGAAAAGTGGATGATAAACGTCAAAATATTGCTAAATTCGATGATTTTTCGTACGAAACAAAATGCAAGAAAACTTGCTTAAAATGCAATATTATGCGACATTCTGAGATTTGAAGGCCAAATCACATATCGTGATACTACATGAAATAGTATCGAAATATTGGTAAAAATGAATATATTTACGTAATATCAAACTACATGATTAACGTGAAAAAGTCACTATTATACAATATTTGAGGATTTTGACTTCAAATCATAGTGCGAGGTTTCGTATTATTTAGATCCAAGAAAAGATATATGACAATGTTGTTTTCAATACAAATGATAAAAAACAATGTGTTTTCATTAGCATTAACTAAAATGTTCTTGATTTTCCGTTTATATTACCGATGGAAGATGTACACGTAAAACCGCTCTAATATAGCTGAAACGTCGATATATGCAATAAAAACCGAACTTCTCCCATTTTCAATATCTTACACAGTATTTTTACGAGAAACAAATAGATGATTGAAAATGAAGTATTTAGGGTTATTATCTAATCAATTATGTGTTTGCATCATTTTTATCGTATATATAATGAATTAATACCCATAGACTGAAAATTCACAAAAACGTTGAAAAACGGCAAAATATTGCCTAATTCGATCATATTTTGTTTAAATCACATAAAGGAAAAGGAGGTGATAAACGTCGAAATATTGCTAAATTTGACGATTTTTCGTACAAAACAAAATGCAAGAAAACTTGCTTAAAATGCAATATTATGCGAAATTCTGAGATATGAAGGCCAAATCACATATCGTGATACTACATGAAATAGTATCGAAACATTGGTAAAAACGTATATTTTTACGTAAAATCACACAACATTAAAAACGTGAAAAAGTTCACTATTTTACCATATAAGAGGGTTTTAACTTCAAATCATAGAGCGAGGTTTCGTATTATTTAGATCTAAGAAAAGACATGACAATGTTGTTTCCAATACAAATGATAAAAAACAATGTGTTTTCATTAGCATTAACTAAAAAGTTCTTGATTTTCGGTGTTTTTTACCGATGGAAGATGTACACGTAAAACCGTTCTAATCCGGCTGAAACGTCGATATATGCAATAAAAACCGAACTTCTCCCCTTTTCAATATCTTACACAGTATTTTAACGAGAAACAAATAGATGATTGAAAATGAAGTATTTAAGGTTATTATCTAATCAATTATGTGTTTGCATCATTTTTATCGTATATATAATGAATTAATACCCATAGACTGAAAATTCACAAAAACGTGGAAAAACGGCAAAATATTGCCTAATTCGATGATATTTAGTTTAAATCACATAAAAAAAAGGAGATGATAAACGTCAAAATATTGCTAAATTCGACGATTTTTCGTACAAAACAAAATGCAAGAAAACTTGCTTTAAATGCAATATTATGAGAAATTCTGAAATTTGAAGGCCAAATCACATATCGTGATACTACATGAAATAGTATCGAAATATTGGTAAAAACGTATATATTTACGTAAAATCACACTACATGAAAAACGTGAAAAAAGTCACCATTTTACCATATATGAGGGTTTTAACTTCAAATCATAGAGCGAGGTTTCGTATTATTTAGATCTAAGAAAAGACATATGACAATGTTGTTTCCAATACAAATGATAAAAAACAATGTGTTTTCATTAGAATTAACTAAAATGTTCTTGATTTTCCGTTTATATTACCGATAGAAGATGTACACGTAAAACCGCTCTAATCCGTCTGAAACGTCGAGATATGCAATAAAAACCGAACTTCTCCCCTTTTCAATATCTAACACAGTATTTTAACGAGAAACAAATAGATGACTGAAAATGAAGTATTTAAGGTTATTATCTAATCAATTATGTGTTTGCATCATTTTTATCGTATATATAATGAATTAAACCCATAATTTGAAAATTCACAAAAACGTGGAAAAACGGCAAAATATTGCCTAATTCGATGATATTTTGTTTAAATCACATAAAGGAAAAGGAGATGATAAACGTCAAAATATTACTAATTTCGACGTTTTTTCGTACGAAACAAAATGCAAGAAAACTTGCTTAAAATGCAATATTATGCGAAATTCTGAGATTTGAAGGCCAAATCACATATCGTGATACTATATGAAATAATATCGAAATATTGGTAAAAACGTATATATTTACGTAAAATCACACTATATGAAAAACGTGAAAAAGTCACTATTTTACCATATATGAGGATTTTAACTTCAAATCATAGAGCGAGGTTTCGTATTATTTACATCCAAGAAAAGACATATGACAATGATGTTTCCAATACAAATGATAAAAAACAATGTGTTTTCATTAGCATTAACTAAAATGTTCTTGATTTTCCGTTTATATTACCGATGGAAGTTGTACACGTAAAACCGCTCTAATCCGGCTGAAACGTCGATATATGCAATAAAAACCGAAATTCTCCCCTTTTCAATATCTTACACAGTATTTTAACGAGAAACAAATAGATGATTGAAAATGAAGTATTTAAGGTTATTATCTAATCAATTATGTGTTTGCATCATTTTTATCGTATATATAATGAATTAATACCCATAGACTAAAAATTCACAAAAACGTGGAAAAACGTCAAAATATTGCCTAGTTCAATGATATTTTGTTTAAATCACATAGAGGAAAAGTGGATGAGAAACGTCAAAATATTGCTAAATTAGACGATTTTTCGTACGAAACAAAATGCGAGAAAACATGCTTAAAATGCAATATTATGCGACATTCTGAGATTTGAAAGCCAAATCACATATCGTGAGACTACATGAAATAGTATCGAAATATTGGTAAAAATGAATATATTTACGTAATATCAAACTACATGATTAACGTGAAAAAGTCACTATTATACAATATTTGAGGATTTTAACTTCAAATCATGGAGCGAGTTTCGTATTATTATTTAGATCCAAGAAAAGAAATATGACAATGTTGTTTTCAATACAAATGATAAAAAACAATGTGTTTTCATTAGCATTAACTAAAATGTTCCTGATTTTCCGTTTATATTACCTATGGAAAATGTACACGAAAAACGCTCTATTCCTGCTGAAACGTCGATATATGCAATAAAAACAGAACTTCTCCCCTTTTTAATATCTTACTCAGTATTTTAACGAGAAACAAATAGTTGATTGAAAATGAAGTATTTAAGGTTACTATCTAATCAATTATGTGTTTGCATCATTTTTATCGTATATATAATGAATTAAACCCATAAACTGAAAATTTACAAAAACGTGGAAAAACGGCAAAATATTGCCTAATTCGATGATATTTTCTTTAAATCACATAAAGGAAAAGGAGATGATAAACGTCAAAATATTGCTAAATTCGACGATTTTTCGTACAAAACAAAATGCAAGAAAACTTGCTTAAAATGCAATATTATGCGAAATTCTGAGATTTGAAAGCCAAATCACATATCGTGATCCTACATGAAATAGTATCGAAATATTGGTAAAAACGTATATGTTTACGTTATAATCACACTACATGAAAAACGTGAAAAAAATTCACTATATTACCATATATGAGGGTTTTAACTTCAAATCATAGAGCGAGGTTTCGTATTATTTAGATCTAAGAAAAGACATATGACATTGTTGTTTCCAATACAAATGATAAAAAACAATGTGTTTTCATTAGCATTAACTAAAATGTTCTTGATTTTCCGTTTATATTACCGATGGAAGATGTACACGTAAAACCGCTCTAATCCGGCTGAAACGTCAATATATGCAATAAAAACCGAACTTCTCCCCTTTTCAATATCTAACACAGTATTTTAACGAGAAACAAATAGTTGATTGAAAATGAAGTTTTTAAGGTTGCTATCTAATCAATTATGTGTTTGCATCATTTTTGTCGTATATATAATGAATTAAACCCATAAACTGAAAATTCACAAAAACGTGGAAAAACGGCAAAATATTGCCTAATTCGATGATATTTTGTTTAAATCACATAGAGGAAAAGTGGATGATAAACGTCAAAATATTGCTAAATTCGATGATTTTTCGTACGAAACAAAATGCAAGAAAACTTGCTTAAAATGCAATATTATGCGAAATTCTGAGATTTGAAGACCAAATCACATATCGTGATACTACATGAAATAGTATCGAAATATTGGTAAAAACGTATATATATACGTAAAATCACACTGCATGAAAAACGTGAAAAAAGTCACTATTTTACCATATATGAGGGTTTTAACTTCAAATCATAGAGCGAGGTTTCGTATTATTTAGATCTAAGAAAAGACATATGACAATGTTGTTTTCAATACAAATGATAAAAAACAATGTGTTTTCATTAGAATTAACTAAAATGTTCTTGATTTTCCGTTTATATTACCGATGGAAGATGTACACGTAAAACAGCTCTAATCCGGCTGAAACGTCGATATATGCAATAAAAACAGAACTTCTCCCCTTTTCAATATCTTACACAGTATTTTAACGAGAAACAAATAGATGATTGAAAATGAAGTATTTAAGGTTATTATCTAATCAATTATGTGTTTGCATCATTTTTATCGTATATATATTGAATTAAACCATAAACTGAAAATTCACAAAAACGTGGAAAAACGGCAAAATATTGCCTAATTCGATGATATTTTGTTTAAAGCACATAGAGGAAAAGTGGATGATAAACGTCAAAATATTGCTAAATTCGATGATTTTTCGTACGAAACAAAATGCAAGAAAACTTGCTTAAAATGCAATATTATGCGAAATTCTGAGATTTGAAGACCAAATCACATATCGTGATACTACATGAAATAGTATCGAAATAATGGTAAAAACGTATATATATACGTAAAATCACACTGCATGAAAAACGTGAAAAAAGTCACTATTTTACCATATATGAGGGTTTTAACTTCAAATCATAGAGCGAGGTTTCGTATTATTTAGATCTAAGAAAAGACATATGACAATGTTGTTTTCAATACAAATGATAAAAAACAATGTGTTTTCATTAGAATTAACTAAAATGTTCTTGATTTTCCGTTTATATTACCGATGGAAGATGTACACGTAAAACAGCTCTAATCCGGCTGAAACGTCGATATATGCAATAAAAACAGAACTTCTCCCCTTTTCAATATCTTACACAGTATTTTAACGAGAAACAAATAGATGATTGAAAATGAAGTATTTAAGGTTATTATCTAATCAATTAGGTGTTTGCATCATTTTTATCGTATATATAATGAATTAATACCCATAGACTGAAAATTCACAAAAACGTGGAAAAACGGCAAAATATTGCCTAATTCAATGATATTTTGTTTAAATCACATAGAGGAAAAGTGGATGAGAAACGTCAAAATATTGCTAAATTAGACGATTTTTCGTACGAAACAAAATGCGAGAAAACATGCTTAAAATGCAATATTATGCGACATTCTGAGATTTGAAAGCCAAATCACATATCGTGAGACTACATGAAATAGTATCGAAATATTGGTAAAAATGAATATATTTACGTAATATCAAACTACATGATTAACGTGAAAAAGTCACTATTATACAATATTTGAGGATTTTAACTTCAAATCATGGAGCGAGTTTCGTATTATTTAGATCCAAGAAAAGAAATATGACAATGTTGTTTTCAATACAAATGATAAAAAACAATGTGTTTTCATTAGCATTAACTAAAATGTTCTTGATTTTCCGTTTATATTACCGATGGAAGATGTACACGTAAAACCGCTCTAATCAGGCTGAAACGTCGATATATGCAATAAAAACCGAACTTCTCACCTTTTCAATATCTAACACAGTATTTTAACGAGAAACAAATAGTTGATTGAAAATGAAGTATTTAAGGTTACTATCTAATCAATTATGTGTTTGCATCATTTTTATCGTATATATAATGAATTAAACCTATAAACTGAAAATTCACAAAAACGTGGAAAAACGGCAAAATATTGCCTAATTCGATGATATTTTGTTTAAATCACATAGAGGAAAAGTGGATGATAAATATCAAAATATTGCTAAATTCTATGATTTTTCGTACGAAACAAAATGTAAGAAAATTTGCTTAAAATGCAATATTATGCGACATTCTGAGATTTGAAGGCCAAATCACATATCGTGATACTACATGAAATAGTATCGAAATATTGGTAAAATTAATATATTTACGTAATATCAAACTACATGATTAACGTGAAAAAAGTCACTATTTTACCATATATGAGGATTTTAACTTCAAATCATAGAGCGAGGTTTCGTATTATTTAGATCCAAGAAAAGACATATGACAATATTGTTTCGAATACAAATGATAAAAATCAATGTGTTTTCATTAGAATTAACTAAAATGTTCCTGATTTTCCGTTTATATTACCTATGGAAAATGTACACGAAAAACGCTCTATTCCGGCTGAAACGTCGATATATGCAATAAAAACAGAACTTTTCCCTTTTTTAATTTTTACTCAGAATTTTAACGAGAAACAAATAGTTGATTGAAAATGAAGTATTTAAGGTTATTATCAAATCAATTATGTGCTTGCATCATTTTTATCCTATATATAATGAATTAAACCCATAAACTGAAAATTCACATAAACGTGGAAAAACGGTAAAATATTGCCTAATTCGATGATATTTTGTTTAAATCACATAGAGGAAAAGTGGATGATAAACGTCAAAATATTGCTAAATTCGATGATTTTTCGTACGAAACAAAATGCAAGAAAACTTGCTTAAAATGCAATATTATGCGACATTCTGAGATTTGAAGGCCAAATCACATATCGTGATACTACATGAAATTGTATCGAAATATTGGTAAAAATGAATATATTTACGTAATATCAAACTACATGATTAACGTGAAAAAGTCACTATTATACAATATTTGAGGATTTTGACTTCAAATCATAGAGCGAGGTTTCGTATTATTTAGATCCAAGAAAAGATATATGACAATGTTGTTTTCAATACAAATGATAAAAAACAATGTGTTTTCATTAGCATTAACTAAAATGTTCTTGATTTTCCGTTTATATTACCAATGGAAGATGTACACGTAAAACCGCTCTAATCAAGCTGAAACGTCGATATATGCAATAAAAACCGAAATTCTCCCCTTTTCAATATCTTACACAGTATTTTAACGAGAAACAAATACATGATTGAAAATGAAGTATTTAAGGTTATTATCTAATCAATTGTGTGTTTGCATCATTTTTATCGTATATATAATGAATTAAACCATAAACTGAAAATTCACAAAAACGTGGAAAAACGGCAAAATATTGCCTAATTCGATGATATTTTGTTTAAAGCACATAGAGGAAAAGTGGATGATAAACTTCAAAATATTGCTAAATTCGATGATTTTTCGTACGAAACAAAATGCAAGAAAACTTGCTTAAAATGCAATATTATGCGAAATTCTGAGATTTGAAGACCAAATCACATATCGTGATACTACATGAAATAGTATCGAAATATTGGTAAAAACGTATATATATACGTAAAATCACACTGCATGAAAAACGTGAAAAAGTCACTATTTTACCATATATGAGGGTTTTAACTTCAAATCATAGAGCGAGGTTTCGTATTATTTAGATCTAAGAAAAGACATATGACAATGTTGTTTTCAATACAAATGATAAAAAACAATGTGTTTTCATTAGAATTAACTAAAATGTTCTTGATTTTCCGTTTATATTACCGATGGAAGATGTACACGTAAAACCGCTCTAATCCGGCTGAAACGTCGATATATGCAATAAAAACAGAACTTCTCCCCTTTTCAATATCTTACACAGTATTTTAACGAGAAACAAATAGATGATTGAAAATGAAGTATTTAAGGTTATTATCTAATCAATTATGTGTTTGCATCATTTTTATCGTATATATAATGAATTAATACCCATAGACTGAAAATTCACAAAAACGTGGAAAAACGGCAAAATATTGCCTAATTCAATGATATTTTGTTTAAATCACATAGAGGAAAAGTGGATGAGAAACGTCAAAATATTGCTAAATTAGACGATTTTTCGTACGAAACAAAATGCGAGAAAACATGCTTAAAATGCAATATTATGCGACATTCTGAGATTTGAAAGCCAAATCACATATCGTGAGACTACATGAAATAGTATCGAAATATTGGTAAAAATGAATATATTTACGTAATATCAAACTACATGATTAACGTGAAAAAGTCACTATTATACAATATTTGAGGATTTTAACTTCAAATCATGGAGCGAGTTTCGTATTATTTAGATCCAAGAAAAGAAATATGACAATGTTGTTTTCAATACAAATGATAAAAAACAATGTGTTTTCATTAGCATTAACTAAAATGTTCCTGATTTTCCGTTTATATTACCTATGGAAAATGTACACGAAAAACGCTCTATTCCGGCTGAAACGTCGATATATGCAATAAAAACAGAACTTCTCCCCTTTTTAATATCTTACTCAGTATTTTAACGATAAACAAATAGTTGATTGAAAATGAAGTATTTAAGGTTACTATTTAATCAATTATGTGTTTGCATCATTTTTATCGTATATATAATGAATTAAACCCATAAACTGAAAATTCACAAAAACGTGGAAAAACGGCAAAATATTGCCTAATTCGATGATATTTTCTTTAAATCACATAAAGGAAAAGGAGATGATAAACGTCAAAATATTGCTAAATTAGACGATTTTTCGTACGAAACAAAATGCGAGAAAACATGCTTAAAATGCAATATTATGCGACATTCTGAGATTTGAAAGCCAAATCACATATCGTGAGACTACATGAAATAGTATCGAAATATTGGTAAAAATGAATATATTTACGTAATATCAAACTACATGATTAACGTGAAAAAAGTCACTATTTTACCATATATGAGGATTTTAACTTCAAATCATAGAGCGAGGTTTCGTATTATTTAGATCCAAGAAAAGACATATGACAATATTGTTTCGAATACAAATGATAAAAATCAATGTGTTTTTATTAGAATTAACTAAAATGTTCCTGATTTTCCGTTTATATTACCTATGGAAAATGTACACGAAAAACGCTCTATTCCGGCTGAAACGTCGATATATGCAATAAAAACAGAACTTTTCCCTTTTTTAATTTTTACTCAGAATTTTAACGAGAAACAAATAGTTGATTGAAAATGAAGTATTTAAGGTTATTATCAAATCAATTATGTGCTTGCATCATTTTTATCCTATATATAATGAATTAAACCCATAAACTGAAAATTCACATAAACGTGGAAAAACGGTAAAATATTGCCTAATTCGATGATATTTTGTTTAAATCACATAGAGGAAAAGTGGATGATAAACGTCAAAATATTGCTAAATTCGATGATTTTTCGTACGAAACAAAATGCAAGAAAACTTGCTTAAAATGCAATATTATGCGACATTCTGAGATTTGAAGGCCAAATCACATATCGTGATACTACATGAAATTGTATCGAAATATTGGTAAAAATGAATATATTTACGTAATATCAAACTACATGATTAACGTGAAAAAGTCACTATTATACAATATTTGAGGATTTTGACTTCAAATCATAGAGCGAGGTTTCGTATTATTTAGATCCAAGAAAAGATATATGACAATGTTGTTTTCAATACAAATGATAAAAAACAATGTGTTTTCATTAGCATTAACTAAAATGTTCTTGATTTTCCGTTTATATTACCGATGGAAGATGTACACGTAAAACCGCTCTAATCAAGCTGAAACGTCGATATATGCAATAAAAACCGAAATTCTCCCCTTTTCAATATCTTACACAGTATTTTAACGAGAAACAAATACATGATTGAAAATGAAGTATTTAAGGTTATTATCTAATCAATTGTGTGTTTGCATCATTTTTATCGAATATATAATGAATTAAACCATAAACTGAAAATTCACAAAAACGTGGAAAAACGGCAAAATATTGCCTAATTCGATGATATTTTGTTTAAAGCACATAGAGGAAAAGTGGATGATAAACTTCAAAATATTGCTAAATTCGATGATTTTTCGTACGAAACAAAATGCAAGAAAACTTGCTTAAAATGCAATATTATGCGAAATTCTGAGATTTGAAGACCAAATCACATATCGTGATACTACATGAAATAGTATCGAAATATTGGTAAAAACGTATATATATACGTAAAATCACACTGCATGAAAAACGTGAAAAAGTCACTATTTTACCATATATGAGGGTTTTAACTTCAAATCATAGAGCGAGGTTTCGTATTATTTAGATCTAAGAAAAGACATATGACAATGTTGTTTTCAATACAAATGATAAAAAACAATGTGTTTTCATTAGAATTAACTAAAATGTTCTTGATTTTCCGTTTATATTACCGATGGAAGATGTACACGTAAAACCGCTCTAATCCGGCTGAAACGTCGATATATGCAATAAAAACAGAACTTCTCCCCTTTTCAATATCTTACACAGTATTTTAACGAGAAACAAATAGATGATTGAAAATGAAGTATTTAAGGTTATTATCTAATCAATTATGTGTTTGCATCATTTTTATCGTATATATAATGAATTAATACCCATAGACTGAAAATTCACAAAAACGTGGAAAAACGGCAAAATATTGCCTAATTCAATGATATTTTGTTTAAATCACATAGAGGAAAAGTGGATGAGAAACGTCAAAATATTGCTAAATTAGACGATTTTTCGTACGAAACAAAATGCGAGAAAACATGCTTAAAATGCAATATTATGCGACATTCTGAGATTTGAAAGCCAAATCACATATCGTGAGACTACATGAAATAGTATCGAAATATTGGTAAAAATGAATATATTTACGTAATATCAAACTACATGATTAACGTGAAAAAGTCACTATTATACAATATTTGAGGATTTTAACTTCAAATCATGGAGCGAGTTTCGTATTATTTAGATCCAAGAAAAGAAATATGACAATGTTGTTTTCAATACAAATGATAAAAAACAATGTGTTTTCATTAGCATTAACTAAAATGTTCCTGATTTTCCGTTTATATTACCTATGGAAAATGTACACGAAAAACGCTCTATTCCGGCTGAAACGTCGATATATGCAATAAAAACAGAACTTCTCCCCTTTTTAATATCTTACTCAGTATTTTAACGAGAAACAAATAGTTGATTGAAAATGAAGTATTTAAGGTTACTATCTAATCAATTATGTGTTTGCATCATTTTTATCGTATATATAATGAATTAAACCCATAAACTGAAAATTCACAAAAACGTGGAAAAACGGCAAAATATTGCCTAATTCGATGATATTTTCTTTAAATCACATAAAGGAAAAGGAGATGATAAACGTCAAAATATTGCTAAATTAGACGATTTTTCGTACGAAACAAAATGCGAGAAAACATGCTTAAAATGCAATATTATGCGACATTCTGAGATTTGAAAGCCAAATCACATATCGTGAGACTACATGAAATAGTATCGAAATATTGGTAAAAATGAATATATTTACGTAATATCAAACTACATGATTAACGTGAAAAAAGTCACTATTTTACCATATATGAGGATTTTAACTTCAAATCATAGAGCGAGGTTTCGTATTATTTAGATCCAAGAAAAGACATATGACAATATTGTTTCGAATACAAATGATAAAAATCAATGTGTTTTTATTAGAATTAACTAAAATGTTCCTGATTTTCCGTTTATATTACCTATGGAAAATGTACACGAAAAACGCTCTATTCCGGCTGAAACGTCGATATATGCAATAAAAACAGAACTTTTCCCTTTTTTAATATCTTACTCAGAATTTTAACGAGAAAGAAATAGTTGATTGAAAATGAAGTATTTAAGGTTATTATCAAATCAATTATGTGCTTGCATCATTTTTATCCTATATATAATGAATTAAACCCATAAACTGAAAATTCACATAAACGTGGAAAAACGGCAAAATATTGCCTAATTCGATGATATTTTGTTTAAATCACATAGAGGAAAAGTGGATGATAAACGTCAAAATATTGCTAAATTCGATGATTTTTCGTACGAAACAAAATGCAAGAAAACTTGCTTAAAATGCAATATTATGCGACATTCTGAGATTTGAAGGCCAAATCACATATCGTGATACTACATGAAATTGTATCGAAATATTGGTAAAAATGAATATATTTACGTAATATCAAACTACATGATTAACGTGAAAAAGTCACTATTATACAATATTTGAGGATTTTGACTTCAAATCATAGAGCGAGGTTTCGTATTATTTAGATCCAAGAAAAGATATATGACAATGTTGTTTTCAATACAAATGATAAAAAACAATGTGTTTTCATTAGCATTAACTAAAATGTTCTTGATTTTCCGTTTATATTACCGATGGAAGATGTACACGTAAAACCGCTCTAATAAAGCTGAAACGTCGATATATGCAATAAAACCGAACTTCTCCCCTTTTCAATATCTTACACAGTAT
The DNA here is from genome assembly GCF_040958095.1 of Procambarus clarkii. Classification (NCBI taxonomy): domain Eukaryota; kingdom Metazoa; phylum Arthropoda; class Malacostraca; order Decapoda; family Cambaridae; genus Procambarus; species Procambarus clarkii. Next base: position 655,925 of record NC_091201.1, read on the forward strand.
TTTAACGAGAAACAAATAGATGATTGAAAATGAAGTATTTAAGGTTATTATCTAATCAATTATGTGTTTGCATCATTTTTTTCGTATATATAATGAATAATACCCATAGACTGAAAATTCACAAAAACGTGGAAAAACGGCAAAATATTGCCTAATTCGATGATATTTTGTTTAAAGCACATAGAGGAAAAGTGGTTGATAAACGTCAAAATATTGCTAAATTCGATGATTTTTCGTACGAAACAAAATGCAAGAAAACTTGCTTAAAATGCAATATTATGCGAAATTCTGAGATTTGAAGACCAAATCACATATCGTGATACTACATGAAATAGTATCGAAATATTGGTAAAAAACGTATATATATACGTAAAATCACACTGCATGAAAAACGTGAAAAAAGTCACTATTTTACCATATATGAGGGTTTTAACTTCAAATCATAGAGCGAGGTTTCGTATTATTTAGATCTAAGAAAATACATATGACAATGTTGTTTTCAATACAAATGATAAAAAACAATGTGTTTTCATTAGAATTAACTAAAATGTTCTTGATTTTCCGTTTATATTACCAATGGAAGATGTACACG